>NW_016158327.1:120578-120777 GCF_001687245.7 Rhagoletis zephyria | reverse complement strand
ATTTTTGGCTTAAATAGATAAGCAAGCAAACACATTTTATATATCAACTTAAAGATAGATTAATTGTCTTTATTTTGGTATTATTACTTTTATAATCGGTTGCGTAGTTTAGAAAATATTAATATTTTAAAATATCGCAAAAATTTTCTTTAACCTTTTATATCTTCTTTACTTTTTGATTGCGGCAAATAATATTTAT
>NW_016158327.1:117863-118492 GCF_001687245.7 Rhagoletis zephyria | reverse complement strand
GGCTAACCCGACATCCCTAACCGCCTTGTCCCTATGGGCAAACCCCGCAGAAGCTGCACGCTTCCTAGGGTTGCCGTTAGTGGAACTTGACGACAACGACTGAGATACCAACCGATCTGGGCGGGGTTGTTGTAGCCGCTACAACAACAACAACAACACCCTTTTGCAGAGAACACCTTTCTGTGTAGGCGGCCTTCGGCCGCACTTTATAACCCTTACCAATTCGAATTCTCTTTTGGCGTGCACCAACTGGGGCTACCGCCCCACGAAGAAGACATCGACCCAAGGGACACTACCCTAGAATGTAAGGGCATAGCTGTCCGGTCAGGCGATGTCGAGCTCGAAATATTTAACGTGTACATACCCCCTGTCACCTGCTGCCCGGCTGGATATCTCCCTGACATAGGTGCGCTACTCAGAGGCGAAAACCGACTGGTAGTAGGTGACTTCAATGCGCACCACGATCTTTGGCATTCAAGGCCAATGATCGGAGGGGAAACATTTTGGCTGAGCAGATAGACGATTCGACATTCTGCACCATGAACGACGACGCCCCCACCGGGATTGTGGGCAGCTGCATCAGCTCGCCAGACCTAACAATTGCTAGCGCTGGTCTGATAAATAGCGTA
>NW_016158327.1:113403-117763 GCF_001687245.7 Rhagoletis zephyria | reverse complement strand
ACCCACGACAGCCGGTTCTACGTACCGGAATGACTCGGGTTTCACCCGACCAAGGGCTGTTGTTTCGACGATCTAACCCCGTTTAGGTCGGCGAAGTATCTTAGAAGTTGTCCGTCCATAGGGCTACATTCACTACGTATTCTCCTACTCAGGGCTGGCATCGAGTCAAACCCTGGGCCAGAAACATACACCTGCTGTGTATGCCGGAGACGATTACACCACAACTCCACCTCAGTCAAGTGTAATGCCTGCGAGGGGTGGAGTCACCTCAGGGTCTGCTCGGGACTACGGACACACAGACAGTGGACCACGTCGTACGTGGCCCCCTGTTGCTCAAACAGAGCAGCCTCCACGGCTAACCACAGTCCGCCCGAGCAGCCCCACACACTCACACAGCAGCCACACACAGTCACCACAACACAACAACATAATAACACCACAGACCGTACCACAGCCACTACAGACCACATAACCTTTATTATTCATGATCAAGTCAAAGTGATTTTTTAGGAATTGAACTTGTTGAAAGGTGTCGTTGTCTTGAAATTCAAATGAAATTTTTTGAGTTATTTTAAGGAGCTAAGTCATCGGTTTCTCCATTTGGGTTACTATTCCTTTTTGGTAAGATTGTGATTCAAAAACAGGGCTGTTATTAACTTTGTTGTTAATTCTTTTTTGGATATCTTGTTTGAGCTGGTTCATGTCTAACCTGACGTTTTTTAAGAACAGAGCTATAACATTTTTTTGTTAGATTGCGATTAATATTGAAATCTTCATTTATCGTTTCATCAGTCTGATCACAGACTCACGGTACCCTGGAAACAATTTCAACCCTTAAGTTGCTTCCCTTCGCCGATTCCTGTTGCTATTATTTCGGGGGACCTCACTGAACATTTTCCAAAAAAAAGGCCAAAATCCGTCGGGCGTTTTTTCTATGGTAGTTTTACTAATTCAAATATTACACAGACCAAGAAAAATTGAAAAAAATNGAACATTTTCCAAAAAAAAGGCCAAAATCCGTCGGGCGTTTTTTCTATGGTAGTTTTACTAATTCAAATATTACACAGACCAAGAAAAATTGAAAAAAATCTTGTTTCCTAAAATGTTAAAGCTGTTTTTGATAGACTTTTTTGTGCTGATTACGAATCTGTAAGTATAAGTTTCCATCAACTTTAGATTTTGAAGAAAACGTGGTCAAAGTATCAAAAAATCGCGTTTTTTGCAATATTTGAGAAGCTCTAGTAAAAAAAAGGAAGGTGATAGAACCTTCCACTTGGACTTAAATTAAGGCTAGAACTCTCAACTACTATTCCTAAAAATACCATTTGTGCACATTGACTTGATGGTCACTTATAGTCATTTTTAGAATATGATCTATTACACTGTGAGACAAATGGTAGGGGTCACTGATCGGGAAGGGTTCAAACTACCGGGGAAAGTTATATCGGTAAAAAAGAAGTTATACGTGTCCCGGCGTTTCGCTGGGTCACGTCTAGGAATCGAGATATATATATAACTATCATATAGGGGAAATTGTCACCTTTGGTGGTCTTTTTTTGACATAACTCGAGAACTACTAGTCCGATTTTGCTCAAATAAAAATTACAATTCCTTTAATCTGTTCATATAACGTTTTTCTATATAATCAACAGTTTTAAAAAAATTTAATATTTTAGGCAAAAAATATTTTTTTCCTTCATACATTTATTTTTACCGGCGCATACGAAACTCCTACAACTCAACTGCAACGGACTCCAGAGCAAGATTGAGGAGATAGTAGTCTTTATGGGTCGGCATGGCATATTGACAGCTGCGGACAAAGAAACGAAGTTGCACAGCAACTCAACTCTATTGGGTTGCGCCGCCTACAATGTGCTCCGTAAAGATCGCGAGCGAGATAATGGTGGCGGATTAGCGTTCATCTTACACCACANGGCATATTGATAGCTGCGGTCCAAGAAACGAAGTTGCACAGCAACTCAACTCTATTGGGTTGCGCCGCCTACAATGTGCTCCGTAAAGATCGCGAGCGAGATAATGGTGGCGGATTAGCGTTCATCTTACACCACACAGTGCAGTATGGGCTTATCGAAGAAGACATCGACCCGAGGGACACCACCCTAGAATGTCAGGGCATAGCTGTCCGGTCAGGCGATGTCGAGCTCGAAATATTCAACGTTTATATACCCCCTGTCACCTGCTGCCCGGCAGGATATCACCCTGACATAGGTGCGCTACTCAGAGGTGAAAACCGAATGGTAGTAGGTGACTTCAACGCGCACCACGATCTATGGCACTCAAGCCTGGCCAATGATCGTAGGGGAAACCTTTTGGCTGAGCAGATAGACGATTCGACATTCTGCACCATGAACGACGACGCCCCCACCAGGATTATGGGTAGCTGCAGCAGCTCGTCAGACCTAACAACTGCTAGCGCTGGTTTGATCAATAGCATCTCATGGCGACCTATGCTAACACTAGCATCAGACCATCTACCCATAGTCATCTCGATCAATAAGCCCACCGACTTTGCTCCCGCGGACCACCGAACCTATACCAACTTCAACAAAGCTGATTGGGACGGCTTCGCGGAAGTCACCGAGAGCAGCTTCGCCGCCCTTCCCACACCCACAAACAACCACACTGGCGAACGCCAGTTCCGCAGGGTAGTCACTGCCGCAGCGGCTCTCTTCAACCCGTCCGGACGCATCGCGGAAGTCCGAACAAATTTCCCGGCCGAAGCAGCTGTATTAGCAAATGAGCGTGACCACCTACGCCAGGTCGACTCCGGGGACCCCCGTCTGAGGGACCTTAATTTGGAGATTCGGTAACTGGTAAATCAGCATAAGCGGAAAAAGTGGGAGGAGCAATTGAAGGCCTGTAACTTCACATCTGGTGTGAGTAAGCTCCGGTCAACCGTGAGGTCCCTGTCCAACCCAACGAAGCGTGATGATAGAGTGGAAATCTCTTTCGAAGGTCGCGCTTCGTCGGACCCGAAGAAATGCGCAGCCTACTTTAGTAGGCAATTCGCACTGCACCCTTCGGTAGACAAGGCCAAACGTCGAGTGACCACACGGTGTGCAGGAAGCGAAGATAGGTTGCATAAAAATTTCGACAAAATCTGAAAGCAGGGTTGTATTTGTTGATATCTTAAGGTTAAGAATCCGCTTAAATTGAAATCCTAGCTGCTCCTGTTTAAAGATATCCACATTTTATATACTTCTGATAGGATATATTTGCAAAAGAGGAAGGCGTACTTCTCGATAATTAGAGCATATTTATACGAAAAGAAATCTCATACAAATCTGTTTCCCTTTTTTAACTCACTAAAACTGATCAAATCAATGTGAAACATTTTCATTTTTTCCTACCGAAAGAATAATTGATCGAGATTTATTGGGCGCTACCGGTATACAACTTAGATAAAACACCGCAATTACCTTTTTCTGTAGCGTGAACTTTCTCATTACAAACACTTTCAATATCGCAATATATGTATGTATGTATACAATATTGTATACTATATAATACGGTAGTAATTTTTTATTAAAGGCAAGTCGCACTGCGCTTGTGCAAGAAATAAAAATGCTCTAACTTAGGCCAACGGTACTCCTCATAATAAGTAAATAAATTCAAAGCTTGTATGAGATTTATTTTGGTATTTATGTACTCTTCTGTCAGCAAATAATGACTATTGTACATCCAGAACACAAATGCGATTATGAAGAAAATCGCATGAAATTATGCGCTTTGGGTGTAGGGCTGCCAGACGCCCCGGTTTTCCCGGACATGTCCCGGTTTTAGACTATTTGTCCCGGTGTCCCGGTCCAACCTTAAAATGTCCCGGTTTTCGATTTGATTGCACAAATTTTGCATAAATATGACTACACTGAGAGAAAAAACGCGTTGTAATATTAAGAAATTTTTTTTTAAATTTAATTATGAAAAAGCATCCGTTAAGTGCAAAGCGCTTCATTTTAATATTAGCGTATTTCAATTGAATATTTCGATACTAAATACTAAAATACTTACTATAACTTAAATTTATTACGAGTTGGGTTGGTGCTCTTTCATATGCGATTTTTGTTTTTAAATTTAGCACGTTTTGCATAAGCAATAGTTGATGATTAATATAAGTATGTACCTAAATACGTTAAAATGACATGCACAGAGTTTTACAATTATATTAAGCAAAAGCCAGGAGTTTTGAAACAAGCTTACAGCAACGAAACAAATGACTGATATTTTAATGTTACCTTGTATTTAATTTTTTTTCTTTCGTGAAACCTAGATTACTTATAAGTACCGTGCCGTACAAAATTATTGGTTCGGAAACACTTTCATCTGATCGCAATTTCTA
>NW_016158327.1:108257-110969 GCF_001687245.7 Rhagoletis zephyria | reverse complement strand
GGGTTTGCCTTGCCCGAGGTACCGGAGGTACCATTTGACCCCGGAGCCGCTTAAGCCCTCGCGAAGCCGATCGTCTAGGGACCCCGGTTGACTTGGCTGCGGCATCGGAGGAGGCTTGGCCCTGCGGTGCTTCCTACTCCGTTGCTTCTGCCACCCGGAGTCGTCGGACGCTGCTGAGGCGCTTCTGCTGTGCGACCTATGGAGTCTCTCCTTCTCCGCCCGGTGACCGCTTTCGGAGCGGCGCCGGCTCTTGGAGCGCTGCCGGCTCTCTGAGCGGTGTCGCCTCGTAGAGCGACGCCGACTACCCGAGCGATGCCGGCTCTTGGAGCGGTGACTACCATCGGTGCGGTGGCTGCTGTCTGACCTTGCTGTCTCTCTGTACCTGCAATGAGAACTGCCGGACCGGTGTTGCGGCCGATCTGGTTCGGCAGGTAAATTGTGATTTCCTGTTAGATTTCTGTTATTAGAACTACCTGTTTTGCTCTGGCCCATGCGACGTAGCGCATCTGCACTGGTTCCTGGTTGGTCATCGTCCCTTGCATGTTCGATGAACAGCGCTGCCTCCTCGGCGGTTAACTGGTCTAGGAAACTGCCTTTCCGCCCAGCACTTCTTGGGCGTTCCCACGCGCTGCTGTTTCTTGGCGTCTCCAGTACCTTAGTTGTGCCTGTTACAGTTACACCTACCGCATTTGAAGCCGCGGGTGTTGTTGTTGCTGTGCTAGCTGTCGAGTTTTGTGTTTTTTGGTTTTTTGGTTTTTTTTTTGTTGTTTTGTCGTCATCTTGTTCGTACGACCACCTGCTCGACGAGGCGAGCTCAGTGGTCTAAATTTTCATAGGGGATCTTCAAAAGTCCGCCGCGCCAGCGCCCCTTGTCGCGGTAAGGCCACCGTTACTCCCCGATGCGGCCCGGTGTCGGAAAAGCGCCGTTCAAATACAGCCGGTTTATACCCTCCTCGCTGCAAACCGTCCAATAGGCACGGTGTCGCTTAACACCCTGGATTAGGAGGTGGCAGTTCCTGGTCACTGTTCTCCAGCAGCCAAAGTCTAGAGAGAAGGTAGCGCGGAGGTCTGCACATCCGCGTTACCTCAAACCAGAAGAGGGCTGGTTGGTGATGCAGCTAAGCCCCCGCACCAACGACTAGGTGCCTGCTTTAGCGAGGGAACGTTGCTGGCAACATACAAGGCAATTGGCCGGCCGGTTCTAATCTATGCTGCGCCAGTTTGGACGCAGTGGACGAAGCTACAGACTTGTCAGAACGCCGCACTCCGGACAGCGACTGGGTGCCTTCTGATGACGCCTGAGCACCACCTGCATAGCGAGGCAAAGTGCTCCCCGTAAGGGAACACAATAAAATGCTCTGTAAGCAATTTCTGTTGGGGTGTCACAGAAGTGANGTTACGCGGAGTTTACCGAAAACACCTTCGCAGCGCTCCCCACACCAACCGACGTCCATCTCGGTGAACGTAAGTTCCGCAGGGCTATCACTGCTGCTGCAGCTCGCTTCATACCGGCAGGATGTATAACGGACCCACGTCCAAACTTCCCTGCCGAGGCGACTGTTCTAGCCGATGAGCGTGATAGCCTTCGTCAGGCCGATGCCGGAGATCCCCGTAACAGGGATCTCAACGCGAAGATTCGGCAACTAGTAAGCGTACATAAGCGGAAGAAGTGGGAGGACCATCTGAAGACCTGTAACTTCACCTCTGGTGTGAGCGAGCTTTGGTCAACCGTGAGGTCGCTGTCCAATCCGACGAAGCACGACGACAGAGTCGAAATTTCCTTCGGCGACCATGCTTCGTCGGACCCGGAGCGATGCGCGAGCTATTTTAGCCGGCAGTTCATACTGCATCCTCCGGTGGACAAAGCCAAGCGTCGAGTGACCAGAAGGCTGCACAAACTGCCAACAACCTGTGCTCCCCTTGCTTTCACTTGCGGTGTAGTTCAGGTGGCCATCGGGAAGCCGAAAGCCTCCAAAGCCATGGGTCCCGACGGAATATGCATGCTGATGCTGAAAAATTTGGGTCCTGCGGGGGTAGCGTACCTAACGGAGGTCCTCAACCTGTCAATGGCCACTCTCATCATCCCAGACATCTGGAAGGTGGGGAGAGTGGTCCCACTGCTCAAACCGGGGAAACCTGCCAACAAAGGAGATTCGTATCGTCCGATTACACTCCTTTCCCCGGTAGCGAAGACACTCGAGGCCTTGCTACTCCCGTACTTCACAAATCACCTGACCCCAGCGAAGCATCAGCATGGTTTCCGTAAAGTGCACAGTACAACAACAGCACTTAACGCCATAAACACTCAGATAACTCGTGGCCTTAACCGTAACCGTCCCTGTGAGAGAACGATTCTAGTAGCGTTGGACTTGTCAAAGGCGTTTGACACCGTCTGCCATTCCACGCTACTAGAAGATATAGAGGCCTCCTCTCTCCCACAGAGGCTCAAACGGTGGTCGGCAAATTATATGAGTGGTCGACATTCGTCGGTAATGTTTAGAGACAAAACGAGTAAACAGAGGAAAATAAATAAGGGGGTTGTTGTTGTTGTGTTGTTGTTGTTGTTGTTGTTGTTGTTGTTGTTGTTGTTGTTGTTGTTGTTGTTGTTGTTGTTGATGTAGCGGCTATAACAACCCCGCCCAGATCGGTTGGTATCTCAGTCGTTGTCGTCAAGTTCCACTAACGGCAACCCTAGGAAGCGTGCAGCTTCTG
>NW_016158327.1:107352-108232 GCF_001687245.7 Rhagoletis zephyria | reverse complement strand
TTCATCCATCATCGTTGTCGTCTATTTCAGCTAGGGGGAGGCCCAGGAAGTGTGCTATTTCCAGAGGGGCTGTCCATAGGGACAGGGGCGTTAGCTGAGAGGGCTCTCAGGGCATGTGAAGAGGTGCCGGGAGTCATGTGGCGACTCTCCACATGCCGGGCATTGGTTGGGCACATCCTCGTTGATTCTACTCAGGTAGCTGTTGAGCCTGCTGCAGTAGCCAGAGCGAAGTTGGGCTATTGTTGTGCGGGTCTCCCGAGGCAGACAGAGTTCTGTCCCGTCCACGTCCGGTGGTTGTGTGCCTAGAACGGCGTTCACAGGGCGGGAGTCTACATAACTTGAGACTGATTCCCTGTGAATGCCGTTGAGGGCCTGTCGGTAGGTTGTCGGGTCCAGGGGTTGTTTAATATACCTCTGGACTTCGTCTGTCAGTTCGTAAAGATGCGTCCTGACGTGCCGACGCGAGGGCTCTTCCGCGAGCAGTTGCCCGCTGGGATGGCCACGTCTGTAGCTCCCAGCGAGGAACTGCTTGCAGAGCATTATGTTATGCTCCTTTACCGGGAGCATCTGGGTTTCGTCGTGAAGGTGATGTAGAGGCGTCATCAGGAAGCATCCTGTCGCGGTTCGTAATGCCGTGTTTTGGCAGGTCTGCAGCTTCATCCACTGCGTCCCGCTAGTCCCCGGCGAGCGGGCGCTGCGTAGTTCAGAACCGGCCGGCCAATTGCCTTGTATGTTGCCAACAACGTTTCTTTATCTTTGCCCCAAGTGCTGCCGGCCAGCGACTTGAGGACATTGTTGCGGCTCTGTACTTTGTTGACAATTGCGGTTGTATGCGCCGAGAAGGAGAGCAGACTGTCGAAGGTAACTCCGAGGATTTTCG
>NW_016158327.1:8778-107334 GCF_001687245.7 Rhagoletis zephyria | reverse complement strand
CCTTCTGGTCACTCGACGTTTGGCTTTATCCACCGGAGGATGCAGAATGAACTGCCGGCTAAAATAGCTCGCGCATCTCTCCGGGTCCGACGAAGCGTGGTCACCAAAGTCTTTCTCGACTCTGTCGTCGCGCTTCGTCGGGTTGGACAACGACCTCACGGTTGACCAAAGCTTGCTCACACCAGAAGCGAAGTTGCAGGTCTTCAGATGCTCTTCCCATTTCTTCCGCTTATGTACGTTCACAAGTTGCCGAATCTCCGAATTGAGATCCCTAACAGGGGGATTTCCGGGATCGGCCTGAAGAAGGTTGTCGCGCTCATCAGCTAGAAGAGTCGCTTCGGCAGGAAAATTCGGACGTGGATCCTTAATACATCCTGCTGGAATGAAGCGAGCTGCAGCAGCGGTGACAACCCTGCGGAACTTACGCTCACCTACATGAACGTCGGTTGGTCTGGGTAGTGCAGTGACGGCGCCCTCAGTAACATCCGTGAAGCCTTTCCAGTCAGCTTTGGAAAAGTTGATATATGTAGGTCCGGTGATCCACGGAAGCAAAGTCGACAGGTTTATCAGATGACTATGGGCAGATGGTCTGATGCTAGAGTCAGCATAGGNATGCTGTTTATCAGACCAGCGCTGACTATTGTGATGTCTGGCGAGCTCCTGCAGTTACCCATAATCCTGGGGGGTGCGTCGTCGTTCATTGTGCAGAATGTCGAATCGTCTATCTGCTCAGCCAGATGTATTCCCCTACGATCATTTGACAGGCTTGAGTGCCAGAGATCGTGGTGCGCGTTAAAGTCACCAACTACCATACGGTTTTCACCTCTGAGTAGCGCACCTATTTCAGGGTGATATCCTGCCGGACAGCTGGTGACAGGGGGTATGTATACGTTAAATATTATTATTAAATACCCTGACATTCTAGGATGGTATCCCTGCGGTCGATGTCTGCTTCAATGACACGATACTGCACGGTGTGGTGCGTGATGAACGCTAAACCTCCACCATTATTTCGCCGCGATCTCGACGGTGCACGTTGTATCCGGCGCAATTCGTCCAATCTCGTGTGTTGCGAAGTCCTGAGCACGCCCTAAAGTGGCACCAGCCGAGGCAAGAGTTGCACTTGACTGATGTCACGTTACGGTATATTCTTGACTGACAGACAGAGCAGATTGTCGGAGGGACTAGGAGTTGCCGGCGGCGGTGTGTGGGTGCTATTGTGTTTGTTTGTGTGTCTATTGCTGTGTTGTGTTGGGGTGTGGGTGTGTTGATTGTGTGCTGCCCAGGCGGGTGGTGGTTTGCCGTGGAGGCGGTCCGGTTCGCACAGCATGGGGTCACGAACGACGTGGTCCATTGCAGGTGCGTACGCAGACCCGGGCAGTTACGAAGGTGACTCCACCCGTCACAGGCATTGCACCTGACCGAAGTGGAGTTTGTATGCAGTCATCTCTGGCATACGCAGCAGGTGTAGATTTCTGGCCCTGGGTTTGACTCTATGCCAGCCCTGAGAAGAAGGGTGCGGAGAAGGTGCNGGTAAAACCCGAGACATTCCGGTACGTAGAACCGGCTGTCGTGGGAATGAGGGAATCTCGATTGTCTCTTATGCCGACGATTGCTCGATAATGGCGACTGGGAATGGAATTGATGACCTGTGTTCGAAAGTAAACGGGTATCTCCAAACTTTCTCGCTTCTTCACTGCAAAGTGTCTAGCCCTCTCCCCTACGAAATCCTCTGCGACCCTGTTCACAACCTGGACGAAGGAGGTCAGGCTACCGCTGGGAATTCACGTCGATGACACACCAATTCCGACGGTGAATAACCCCAAAATACTCGGAGTAACATTCGACAGCCTGCTCTCCTTCTCTGCGCACTCAACCGCTATTGTCAATAAAGTACAGAGCCGCAACAAGGTCCTCAAGTACCTCTATCCGGCAGTACCTGGGGGCAAAGACAAAGAAACTTTGCTGGCAACATACAAGGCAATAGGCCGGCCGGTTTTAAACTACGCAGCGCCAGTGTAGTCGCCAGGGACTAGTAGGACGCAGTGGACGAAGCTACAGACTGCACAGAACACCGCACTGAGGACAGCGACAGGATGCCTCCTGATGTCGCCCGAACACCATCTTCATGGCGAGGCGCAATTGCTCCCCGTAGAGGAGCACAACATCATGCTCTGCAAGCAGTTCGTAGTCGGGAGCCACAGAAGTGGCCACCCAAACAGACAGCTGCTTGCAGAGGAGCCCTCGCCTAGGCACGTCAGGAGGCATCTATATGAACTGACGGACGAAGTCCGGACGTTCATCAAGCAACCTCTGGACCCGGCCGCTTACCGACTGGCCCTGAACGGCATTCACAGGGAGTCAGTCTCGAGTTATAGACTCTAGACCTGTGAATGCCGTTCTAGGCATACCGCCCCCGGACACAGACGAGACGGAGCTTCATCTGCCTCGGGAGACGCGAACTACACTAGCACAACTTCGCTCCGGCTACTGCAGCAGGTTAAACTCCTACCTGAGTAGATTGAATGAGGATGTGCCAAATGAGTGCCCGGCATGCGGAGAGACCCCACATGACTCGAAAACTTCTCTTCGACAACCCTAATGGCCTTGTCCCCGTGGACCAACCCCGCAGAAGCGGCACGCTTCCTAGGGCTGCCGTTAGTGGAACTTGACGACAACGACTGAGATACCAACCGACCTGGGCGGGGTTGTTGTAGCCGCTACAACAACAACAACAACAACCATCACGCCAAGGTGCAGGAATGATATTTTCAGGAATAGTAGTCTAGAGTTCTAACTTTAATTTAAGCCCAAGAAGAAGGCTCTATCACCTTTTGTTTTTGTGCTAGAGCTTTTCAAATATTGCAAAAAACGCGATTTTTTGATACTTTGACCACGTTTTTTCTCAAAATCTAAAGCTGATGGAAACTTTATACTTACAGACTCGTAATTAGCATTAAAAAGTTTATCAAAAACAGCTTTAACATTTTAGGAAACAAAATTTTTTTCAATTTTTGTCGGCATGTGTAATATTTGAATTAGTAAAACTTACCATAGAAAAAAGCGCCCGACGGATTTTGCTCTTTTTTTTTGGAAAATGTTCAGTGGGGTCCCACGAAATAGTAGCAACAGGAATCGGCGAAGGGAAGCAACTTAAGGGTTGAAATTGTTTCCAGGGTACCGTGGACTGAAGGAAAGGTAGTTCCGTCCTCCTCAAAAATGCTAAATCTATTGTTATTTTTTGGATAATAAGTATCCAGAACTTCTTTACGTGACATCTTCTTGACCGTCTTGATGTGGTTCACAGCCATCTCCTTTTCCCAATGACGGAAGCGGAGCTTATCTTTTGCTGTATGGCCAGTAAAGGGTGAACACACCAAAACTGCGACACTTTGGGAAGCTTATAACTTACCCAAAACGAATTCAATATTTTGAAATTCAAATACCATAAGGTGACCACATGACCTTAGTTGGACGTAGAAGAAATTTCATTTGAATTTGATTCATAGTTGAGTTAAAAATGGCAACCGAGTTAGAAACGAGACAAACCATTTTGCACGAGTTTATAAATGATCCGGCCTTAAGTACACGTAAAATTGCTAAAAAATTAAAGATTGCACTATTCGACAGTTTGCAGGGTTTTAATCAGTACAAATAAGGCCTGGCAGTTACGAAAAAACCAGGGAGCGGGGGTTAGCATGGTCAAAGTGATTAAAACAGTGCTCGGAAGGTCCTCAGTGCGTTTTCGCGAAATCCGAAGATTTTGTCGCGTTATGTTGCAAAATCCGTACGTAGATCGCAGTTTTTCGTACAAAAGGTAAAGCGGAAAGCTTCATTGAGATGTTCTACAGCTCAAACAACGCCAGGCCGAGGCGCAAAGTAGAATGTTACAGCGAAATCCCGCATTCGGAAGTTGTATGAATTCTAAATTAAAAAATACAACTGCATTGTTATGGACTACGAAACCTACTGCTATAAAAATTCAAAATATATTGCAGGTCAAGATTTTTATACTGGTGCAAGTCGTCAAGATGCCCCTGAAAGTTGTAAGCTGAAAATGAAGTCCAAATTTCCAAAAACCACATGGTTTGGCAAGCTATTTGTTCCTGTGGCCGTAAGAGCAGCCCTTTTTTCCCATCTGGGACAATGAATGATCAAGTTTATCGGGATGAGTGCCTCAAAAGGCGTCTTCTGTCATTTATCAACAGATAAGGAGTAGGCCACCGTTCTAGGCGGACATGACAACCTGCCACTATGCCAAGGACACATTGCCGTGGTATAATGCAAATAACATCAATTTTGTACCTCACGACTGCAATCCACCCAATAGCCCAGAGTCACGTCCTATTGGGGAATATTGGTCAATTGTCAAAGGAATCTTGAAGAAAACAGGTGAAACAGTGAAAAATATTGAAGAGTGCAAAACAAAGTAGTTGTGCGCATCGCGTGAAGTCGATGATGCAGTCGTGCAGAACATGATGGCGCGTGTGCGATGAAAATACCGATCACTTGCATATGGAGCAAATAATAACTAATATTTTAACATTTTAATAATGTTGTGGTTTAATTGGAAGAAGTGTTACACAGGTTGTTCAATTCAGATAATTATATTTCATTTAATTTAAGTTGTATGAACGATGATTCTACAGAATGAATACTTATAAAAAGAATGAATAATGACAGCTCGATATATTTAACTGTGCTGCCAAGTATCAATATACATATACATATATACAGAGTTGCTATATGACATGTAAAGTTACAATAGTTCTCCCCTGCTTAAGTATTACGTCGGTAGTCATTCAAGTATGCTGGTGCCCGACGCTGCCGTTCGGATCTCCGGGGTGTTGTTATTACCGGAGTGTTGTGTCCTTCGCTGTCAGATGACCTTGGACGATTCTCTATATTCGTTGGAACCTGTACGAGGTCCTGTAAATTTGGGGAACAACTATCTGGTTCACAATCTTGTGATGACGAGTTAGTCGAACTCGCTGTTGGAGTATGTGATGGAACTCTTGTTGCGCGCAATTGATTTATGTGGCGCTTGAGAATATATCCATCGTCTAATTTGATCATGTAATGAAGGTGACCCAACTTTTTGATGATTGTACCGAATTTCCATGACTTTTTATTGTTGATGTAATAACGGGTTTGTACTCTCTCTCCCTCCTTTAATTGACGAACGTCATGTCTTTAAACGGTACGTTGGCTATCCACTTTAGGTGGTTTGAGTGTGTCAAGTTGAATTCGTATCTGTCTTCCCAGATACAGTTCTGCTGGAGTATTTCCACACTTCAATGGCGTTGACCTGTAGCGGAAAAGTATTTCTCTTAACTTTTTTCGCATAGGACGAGGGTCGTCTGTCATACATTTAAGACGTTGCTTCAACGTTTGAATATTGCGTTCGGCTAGCCCGTTCGTAGCTGGATGGCCTGCTGCAATGAACTTTTGGAAGACGCCATGACTTGAGCAAAACAGCTTGAATTCGTCGCTAGTGAATATTGTGGCGTTGTCGGATACAATTACATCCGGATACCCATGTCTTGCATATACGTCACTTAGCATTTCAATTGTTATACTGGATGTTGGTGCTATATTTCTCAGCCCAATTTCAGCCCATTTAGACTTTGCGTCTATCACGACCAAATAATGATATCCTTGAAAAGGCCCTGCATAATCGATGTGGATCCTCTGCCAGTTTTGTTCTGGTTCCTCCCATGTGTGTAATTTGACTTTTGGAGTGCAGGCCCTAACCGTTGAACATGCGACACATTCTTTGACTAGTTGTTCGATGTCCTTATCAATTGATTTCCAATACACGTACCTGCGAGCTAGTTGTTTCATTTTTGAAATACCCATGTGTGTAAGGTGAAGCTCTTTTAGTACCAATTGTTGTAAGATTGCAGGTATTACGACGCGTTGACCCCTAAATATGATACCATTGTTGATTGTAAACATTGTATTTTCTATCCGCTTGTTTTTGAGATTTTGCAATAGTGCGGAGAGTTCGCTATCTTTTTCAGTTTCTAATTTGAGAGTATTATGATTTAGTTTTAGCGTTGAAATTTGTTGTATAGTCGATTCACAGAGTTGGTTGATTTCATTGTTGATAATGGTGTCCGCTAGATGTGGCGAACATACTGGAGCTCGAGACAGGCAGTCGGCGTTAGCGTTATCTATCCCTCGTTTGTAAACGACTCGATAGTCAAAACCGGAAAGAAAAACTGCATACTTTTGAAGGCGCGAAAAACTCATTTGTGGTAGTTTTGCATTTTGATTGAAAATTCGTACTAATGGTTGATTATCTGTAACAAGAATAAATTGCCTTCCAAACAAATATTGATAAAAATGATCGACTGAGAATACGATTGCTAATGCTTCTCGGTCAATTTGTGAGTAATTTTGCTCGGGTTTTGTAAGAGATCTAGAAGCCAACGAAATTGGTCGTTCCTGACCGTCTATTATATGAGATAATACCCCTGCGACTCCAGTTGGACTGGCATCGCACGCTAATTGGAGCTGATGCGCTGGATTGTACGGTACGAGTACACGATCGCTTGCTATTTCCTTTTTGATAATATCGCACGCTTTATCGCATTGTCTCGACCAATTGAATTTTACACCCTTCTTGGTTAGACTACGCAGTGGAGATGTGATTGTTGAACAGTTTGGAATAAAACGCGCGTAGTAAGTAACCATTCCAAGTAATCGTCTGACGTCATCAACCGACTTTGGCTTAGGTAAATCTACGATTGCTGCTATTTTGTTTTTTGATTTTGAAATTTGATTATGCTTGATTGTGTGCCCAAGAAACTCAATTTCTTCTTGAAAAAAAGTACATTTGTCTTTGTTAAGGTGAAGGTCAAAACTCTGTAGTTGGTGTAGACACTTGTATAAGTTTTCTCTACATTCTAGTTTTGTTGCCTCGTGAACTATAATGTCGTCGAAGTATGCTTCTGTCTTTTGGGACGTCGTGGAGTATTTGATTAAGTATTCGGTTGAACTCGGATGGTGCCGTCTTAATACCGAAGGATAAAGATTCACCTTGTATGTGCCGCGGTGTGTAGATATCGTTTGTACTATGCTCGAATCTTCATCGACTGGTATATGTAAATAAGCTTTGTATAGGTCTAGCCTACAAAAATACATTGAATCACGTAAGCAATTGAATATGTCTTCTGTTTTCCTTATCGGACTATGTGCGTCCACTAGACGTTCATTTACTCCTACTTTATAGTCGACACATAAGCGTACACCTCCGCCCACCTTTGGTATAACTACCAAGGGGGATCCCCAATCGCTAATCTCAGTTTTTGAAATTATTCCCGCCGTTTCTAACTCGTCAAGCTCTTGATTAAATTTCTGAATTAAGGCATATGGAACCTCACGGTCACGATTAAAAATAGGCTTTGCCCCATCCCTTAACTTAAGCGACACTGTGTATTGTTTGACGCAACCAACTTTGCTTTCAAAGATTGATTTAAATTGTTCGCTCAATAATTTGATAATATCTATATCGCTTGAAGGATTTGTTAAATGTACAGAGTTGATTTCGTTCAAATTTATGTTGAGCTTCCTAATCCAATTACGCCCTAGGAGCGCTGTATACTCTTCTGGCACGATATATATTTCATCTGTTATCGCATTACCTTTATGCTCTCCTTGTACCAAAATTTTCCCATCGGGAACGAAAACGTTTTTTGTGTATGATCGAAATGCCATGTTTGATGACAATAGCGGAACATTAATGTTTAGATTCGCAAATATGTCTCTGGGTAAAAATGTATAGCCAGACCCGGTATCGATTTCAAATTGTACAGGTCTGCCTTCGATACTAACTGTGACGAAAAATCTATCTGATATTCTTGAATTTGTTTGATAAATATCTTGGATCTTTGTGATCGATAGAATCCCATTGTGACACTTGTCAATTTGGTTTGCTGTTTCCCTACTTTGCTTATTATTCATACGTGCCTTTATGCAAACTTTGGCCACATGGCCAGTTTTCCCACATTCAGAACATTTGAGGTTATTGCGTTTGCTAACGCAATTTTTTGCATAATGGTCATTTTTGCCGCACCTTAAGCACAGCCCATCAATACCCAATGATTTATAATCAATACTTTGTTTATTTTTGTTCGATTTGTTCTGATTTGATGACCGGTTAACGTTATTTTGATACCTGTGTTTTTCTTCCTTACCCTTTACTTTGTTGATTTCGCCTGTTGTTGAATGATTCGGTTTTTGTGAGAGCTCTTTTGAATTGGTTTTAGCTGCTTCTAATGCACGTGCATTTTCGACGATGTCTGTAAACGCGGTTACCTCTTTTTGGCTTTGTAACAGTTGCTCTCGCATGCTAATGTCCTTGATTCCCCTTATGAACTGGGCTCGAAGAAAAATATCTGCTACCGGTTTTTTGCATGATCATGTGAAGTCGCAATCTCCAATGTCCGTTCGTAAAGCTGCTACGTATTCAGCTATTGATTGATTTTCCGCTTGATATTTCGATAAAAATTGATGTTGCGCGACTAGAACGTTCTGTTGCGGTGATAAGTGCGCTTGTAGAAGTGTGACCAGTTCACTATATTCAAGTTCACTCGGACTTTTAGGACAAGCCAAGGTCATAGCAATGTTAAAACTTTTGGCGCCAATTGAGTTGAGTAGAAGGTTTGCACAATATTTGTTGTTTGTGTGCACGTTCTTCATTTTAGTGTAGTTTTCGAAACGTAGTCTGTAATTACGGAACGATTCCTTTGCGGCGTCAAATGGTTCGAAATTTGGCACTAGTGCTGAATTGGAACTAAGATTAAGGTTTGTAACCCCACCCGTTCCTGCTGCCGTGTTGGTGGACACTTTTTCCAGAATTTGCCGCTGGATCGCCATGAAGTCTGCGAACTGCTTTGCATCCATTTTATTTCCAGAATTGTTGTATGCCGATAGTTCACCTCGTCGCCAGAATTGTTGTGGTTTAATTGGAAGAAGTGTTACACAGGTTGTTCAATTCAGATAATTATATTTCATTTAATTTAAGTTGTATGAACGATGATTCTACAGAATGAATAATTATAAAAAGAGTGAATAATGACAGCTCGATATATTTAACTGTGCTGCCAAGTATCAATATACATATACATATATACAGAGTTGCCATATGACATGTAAAGTTACAATAAATAACATCTAAACTTCCAAGTTATATAATACAAAAAAAATAATTTCAAAGCCTGCTAGCTTGTTTCTGGTAGTAATTTCTAAGTGTCGCAGTTTTGGTGTGTTCACCCTTTATTTCCACATGGAATGCAGTTATTTGCCTCACAATCTGATCTGCACTCATTTTTGCCACATTTGATAAATCTAATTTTTGATTTGCAGGACATTTGGGTATGACCTAGTCTCCCACAATTGTTGCATTGCCTCAAAGGAGGTATATAAAATTCTACATCAAGCATTATTTAAAACTCACTGAAACATATGGGTACACCTTTAACCACACCATATATTTCGAAAGCAGTGCGTGGAATGAAGGGTTTCAGGCCTCTTTTTAGTAGTTTGTCATCAAGAACAAAAGTGTTCGCCGCATAAGTATATTTGGAAGTAACTTTATATAGTGTTTTACCTAAGGCGTAAATGTATTTAACATCTTTGTGGCGCATATCTTTGATTTGACTCAGCAGAGTTAACTCTGATGAAACCACGAAAACGAAAATTTCTCCTTTAAATGTTTGCGGGTACAGCACTGTACATTTTCATTTTCTTTTCCTCTTGCTTGTTCGCTTTGGTTAACTACAGCTAACTGAGCTTCTTGCGACTGCTCGCTTTCTGTAAAATTCTCACACTCCATGCCACCTTCTGTTTCTAGATTTTTCCCGCCTTTTCTAGCTCTTTCTACATTTTTCCCGCCATTTTCATCATTTTCTAAATTTTTCCCGCCATTTTCAGGACACAAATAATTTTTCGTGCTACTTTTAGGTTTAATTTGTGTATGCCCTCCACCGCTGGTGAGCTCATAAAAATTAGTTACATCTTTGTTATTTAAAGTTTATGGTTTTTTTAGCACACTCCCTTCAAATGCAGAAGACTCTTCCTCAGACGTCGCCGACCACGAAGTCGACGACTCCATCATGGCGCTTCTTTCCTTGCTCGCCTTAAGTGGCAGCTTTCTTTTTGTTAACCGGCACTATGGAATATTTTACTTAGTACTACACAGGAAAATGAAGAAAAAAAAATGAAACCACTATCTAGCAAAGACTCACCTGACCTCCAGTTTGTTGTAACCAATTTATGTTTTAATTAACGCGACGCAAAAATGAATTAATTAAGTTAAAGTGCTTGTGGCGAGTGAGCAAATAAAACACGTATTTTGAGCCGTAGCACGTACAAATGCTTTATATTCGACAACTTTAATGCTTTGATAAGTTTGTGCTAAAAACTAAGGTTTTGCATGCTAGGAATCCATTTTTTAATACATTTCAATATGAATACTTACACTTGTGCTCCTTGTGGATGGATGTTCACTCCGACAGAAAGAGCGCTCATGTCAGCGGCTGAGAGACATACATCCACAAGGTTGCAATTTATGGTACAAGTTTATTAAACTAGAAACTTACGGCTGCACAGACTTATTGCGCGCTAACATTCCCCCCTCCGTGAACTCCATGCTCCGCCGTGGAGTTCACTGATTTCAGATCTAGGCGCGCAAGTTTCACCACGGGGATAGTCACTAAACCACTGGACGTCTTCACTACTGCACTTCTGATTTGCCCATGTTGTTGTTGTTGTAGCGGCTACAACAACCCCGCCCAGGACGGTTGGTATCTCAGTCGTTGTCGTCAAGTTCCACTAACGGCAACCCTAGGAAGCGTGCAGCTTCTGTGGGGTTTGTCCACAGGGACAAGGCCGTTAGGGTTGTCGGGTTTTCCGGGCATGCGAAGAGATGTTTCGAGTCATGTGGGGTCTCTCCGCATGCCGGACACTCATTCGGCACATCCTCATTCAACCTACTCAAGTAGGAGTTCAACCTGCTGCAGTAGCCGGAGCGAAGTTGTGCGAGTGTTGTGCGTGTCTTCCGAGGCAGATGAAGCTCCGTCTCGTCTATGTCCGGGGGTGGTATGCCTAGAACGGCATTCACAGGTCTAGAGTCTACATAACTCGAGACTGAGTCCCTGTGAATGCCGTTCAGGGCCTGTCTGTAAGCTGTCGGGTCCAGAGGTTGCTTAATGAACCTCTGGACTTCGTCCGTCAGTTCATATAGATGCCTCCTGACGTGCCTAGGCGAGGGCTCCTCTGCAAGCAGCTGTCTGCTTGGGTGGCCACTTCTGTGGCTCCCGATCAGGAACTGCTTGCAGGGCATTATATTATGCTCCTTTACAGGGAGGTGGTGTTCAGGCGACATCAAGAGGCATCCTATCGCTGTCCTGAGTGCGGTGTTCTGTACAGTCTGTAGCTTCGTCCACTGCGTCCTTTGAGCAGTGGGACCACTCTCCCCACCTTCCAGATGTCTGGGATGATGAGAGTGGCCATTGACAACTTGAGGACCTCCGTTAGGTACGCTACCCCCGCAGGACCCAAATTTTTCAGCATTAGCATGCATATTCCGCCGGGACCCATGGCTTTGGAGGCTTTCGCCTTCCCGATGGCCACCTGAACTTCACCGCAAGTGAAAGCAAGGGGGGCACAAGTTGTTGGCAGTTTGTGCAGCCTTCTGGTCACTCGACGCTTGGCTTTGTCCACCGGAGGATGCAGTATGAACTGCAGGCTAAAATAGCTCGCGCATCGCTCCGGGTCCGACGAGGCATGGTCGCCGAAGGAAATTTCGACTCTGTCGTCGTGCTTCGTCGGATTAGACAATGACCTCACGGTTGACCAAAGCTTGCTCACACCAGAGGTGAAATTACAAGTCTTCAGATGCTCCTCCCACTTCTTCCGCTTATGTACGTTTACAAGTTGCCGAATCTCCGCGTTGAGATCCCTGATACGGGGATCTCCGGGATCGGCCTGACGACGGCTATCACGCTCATCGGCTAGAACAGCCGCTTCGGCAGGGAAGTTTGGACGTGGGTCCGATATACATCCTGCCGGTATGAAGCGAGCTGCAGCAGCAGTGATAGCCCTGCGGAACTTACGTTCACCGAGATGGACGTCGGTTGGTGTGGGGAGCGCTGCGAAGGTGTTTTCGGTAAACTCCGCGTAACCTTTCCAATCAGCTTTAGAAAAGTTGATATAGGTGGTTCGGGAGGCAAAGTCGGTTGGCTTATCTATCGAGATGACTATTGGTAGATGGTCTGATGCTAGAGTCAGCATAGGTCGCCACGTTATGCTGTTTATCAGACCAGCGCTGACTATTGTGATGTCTGGCGAGCTACTACAGTTACCCATAATCCTGGTGGGTGCGTCGTCGTTCATTGTGCAGAATGTCGAATCGTCTATCTGCTCAGCCAGCAGGTGACAGGGGGTATGTATATGTTAAATATTTCGAGCTCGACATCGTTTGACCGGATAGCGATGCCCTGACATTCTAGGGTGGTGTCCCTGCGGTCGATGTGTGCTTCGATAAGACGATACTGCACGGTGTGGTGCGTGATGAACGCTAAGCCACCACCATTATCTCGCTCGCGTTCTCGACGGTGCACGTTGCACCACGGCGCAATTCAACAAAGTTGAATTGCTGTGCAACTTCGTCTCTTGGACCGCAGCTATTAATATACCATGCCGACACATGAAGACGGTTATCTCCTCAATCTTGCTCTGTAGCCCGTTGCAGTTAAATTGAAGGAGCTTCATGTGGTTCGGGAGACGTGTCGTGATGTGGGGTGTAAGTGAAGTGTATGTTCTTGCCGCCGTTGGCTGTGTGTGCTGCTGAGGTGATTGCCGCCCTGTGGTGGTGGTGGGGGGCGTCGCAATTGGGGTCTGCGTCCGAGCAGCGTAACATGAGCCCTCGAAGTTCCCCGTCCAATCTCGCGTGGTACGCAGACCTGAGCATGCCCTAAAGTGGCACCAGCCAAGGCAGGTGTTGCACTTGACTGATGTCACATTACGGAATATCCTGGTCTGACATACCGTGCAGATTGTAGGGGGAACCAGGAGTTGTTGGCGGCGGCGTGTGGGTGGTGGTGCGGTTGTGTGTGTTATGTGGTCTGTAGTGGCTGTGGTACGGTCTGTGGTGTTATTATGTTGTTGTGTTGTGGTTACTGTGTGTGGCTGCTGTGTGAGTGTGTGGGGCTGCTCGGGCGGACTGTGGTTAGCCGTGGAGGCTGCTCTGTTTGAGCAACAGGGGGCCACGTACGACGTGGTCCACTGTCTATGTGTCCGTAGTCCCGAGCAGACTCTGAGGTGACTCCACCCCTCGCAGGCATTACACTTGACTGAGGTGGAGTTGTGGTGTAATCGTCTCCGGCATACACAGCAGGTGTAAGTTTCTGGCCCAGGGTTTGACTCGATGCCAGCCCTGAGTAGGAGAATACGTAGTGAATGTAGCCCTATGGACGGACAACTTCTAAAATACTTCCCCGACCTAAACGGGGTTAGATCGCCGAAACAAAAGCCCTTGGTCGGGTGAAACCCGAGTCATTCCGGTATGTAGAACCGGCTGTCGTGGGATGGGCTCATTTGCCCATCGCTACCGCGTATGACATCCAGCACTCTTCCTTTTGTCCACGTATCCCGTTTCGCATTTTCATCAACAATGATGACGACGTCGTCTGGAGCAATGGGTGCTTGTGGATTTTCAAACCATTTCGCGCGTCTGGTTAGGCCCGGTAGGTACTCGCGTATCCATCGTCTCCAAAATCGATCAGCTAAGTCGCCAGCGGCACGGAAGTTCTCGCTCAACGTAGGCATACCCGCATCGAAGTCATCTTTTTCGCGTATGCCGCTTGAATTGCCTAGGAGAAAGTGGTTTGGCGTTAAAGCTTCACACTCATACGAATCCAGCGGAATGTAAGTAAGGGGTCGCATATTTATGATATTTTCGACGTCGGCTAGCGCCGCTCTCAGCACCTCTTCGCGTAAAAAACTCTTTGGTAATCAGTACAGCCTTCACCGTTCGGATCATGCGCTCCCACGCGCCGCCCATGTGGGGTGCGGCTGGTGGTATAAAGGCTCACCGATTTCAGGTTGTTTTCTCACCAGCGCGTCACATGACAGCCTTTCGATCTCATCGGCCAATATGCGACTAGCACCTCGGAAATTTGTGCCGTTGTCCGAGTTGATTTGCCGGGGAACTCCCCGTCTGGATATGAACATTTTAAATACCGGGAGAAATGAGTCGGTCGAGAGTGAGGGCGAAATCTCAATATGTACCGCTCGTATGGTCATGCAGGTAAACACGACTCCCCAACGCTTTTCATGCCGTCGTCCAACCACCACGTCAAAGGGTACAAAGTAGTCGACGCCCGTGAATGCGAATGGGTGAGTGAATGCTGCTAGACGCTCCGCTGGTAGCCTGCCAATTTCCGGCGGGTTTGGAGTAGCTCGTCGATTACGACATTGTTGGCAGGCCTTGGCGACTGCTCCTACCAATGCTCGTAGACCATGCACGCAGAATCGCTGTCTCATCTCATTCACAACTATCTCATTATGATGGTGATGGAACCTTCTGTGGTAGAAATCCGTGATCAGATGAGTAACGATGTGATTTCTTGCGAGTATTATCGGTTGTTTCAGATCCGCTGCCACTCCCCTTGCTTCATCGATCAGACCCTTGACGCGTAGCAGCCCATATTCGTCTATAAATGGAGAACACTTGTAGATTAAGCTTTTACGACTTACCGCACCCGTTTTCAGTTGCTCAAATTCATCGCCGTAACATTCTTGCTGACACTTGCGAAAGAGCAGAATTTCGGCGCTTGTACAGGTTCTGTCGTGGAGGAGCGTGTGAGTGATGGGGTTTTTCACGGCAGCCCTCATCGTTAAGCGAAGAAAACGCAGAACACACATCTGCGCAGCGCGTAGTTTTTCCCATTTACTGAATCTTTTGGGGTCTGGTGACGCATCCTCACTAGTAGTACTATTGGCCGTCATATGCTGTATCGTTTCTGTTGTAGGTTGTGGCTGTTCGAATTCGGAGACCGGCCATGAAGTCTTCGGTAGTCTCAAGAATTCCGGACCTGTGAGCCATCTGCTAGCGGTGCCAAACTGGAATTTTGGGTTCCATTTAGTACCGTCGTTCACGTTGTCTTTCGTCGGCACCCATCGCCACTCACTAATTAGTGAATCCTGGAGTATCTCACCAATCCGAACGGCCACGAACTGGTTGAACTTTCTCGCGTCTGATCCTATCCAAAATAGGACGTCTTTTGAGTCAGACCAGAAACTCCGACAGTTTATGGGTATAGAGAGCACCTCCTGAATGAGCTTAGCTAGGCGGAGCCCCAAAATGGCTGCCATCAGCTCAAGCATTGGTACTGAAATCGGCTTTAACGGGGGATCTCGGGTTTTCGATGCCACGAGACTGCAGTGAATCTTTCCGGCTGTGGTTGATCGCAGTTATGCTACTGCTGCATACGCTGATATGCTCGCGTCAACAAAAACGTGAAGCTCATTGTCGTCGCTGCGGTTCGCCCAGAGATAACAACGTGGGATTCGGAATTTGTCGATGTGACTTAGCTTTCGCACCCACTGCCATCATTCTGAGCGTTCCTGGTCGTGTACGATTTCGTCCCAAGTTACACCTGATCGCCATACATCCTGCAAAATCATCTTAGCCTTAACAACGAAGAAGCCGACTAGACCCAGAGGGTCGAAAATATACATCAAAATTCGAAGAATCTGCCGTTTTGTTGGTTGGTTGGACTCGTCGAAAACCTGCGGCTTGAATTTGTGGACGAATGTGATCTCGTCGCTGCTTGACAGCCACCACATACTGAGAACCTTTTGGAACTCCTCCCCTGGTTCTGGAATGCACTTGTCTATGGGCTCGGACTCACTTGTGAGCGCTTGTACCACTCGCTTGGAGTTCGACATCCAGTGCCGCATCTCAAACCCGCCTTCTCCATGAATATAGCGGACATCGGTAGCGAGGTTAATCATTTCGTCTTCATCGTCAATGCTATGCAGCCAGTCGTCCACAAATGTGTTTTGGACGATTGCTGCCCCCGCGCGGGGCCTCCTTCTCAAAACGTAGGGTGTTCTTGTCTTTTATGTAGTTTTCCAAACACGGAGAACATGATGCGCCAAACGTCATCACGGTCATGGCGAACAAATCAGGTCGTCGGTTGCTGTCGCCGTCTCGCCAAAGGAACTGTTGCGCCACCTGGTCCTCTTTAACTACTCGAATCTGGTGGAACATTTCGCGGATGTCCCCGCATATAGCCACTGGTCGTTCGCGAAAACGCATTAGAATACCTACCAGCAGTTGTAAGAGGTCAGGGCCTTTGAGCAGTACATCGTTTAAGCTGGTATCATGCGCCTTGGCCGCTGCATCCCATACAAGCCTTTTTTTGTTTTTGTTGATGTTCGTGACTGCGAAAAAAGGAATACACCACGACTTGCCCCCCGTAGATATCTCGTCGTCAGCTAATCTCCTTACATAGCCCTTTTCGATGTAGTCCTTAATTTTCTCGACGAGGAATTCCTTCAGCTTGGTGGTCTTTTCCATCTTCCTCTCCAGACATTGGAGGCGCTTGCATGCCATTGGGTATGAATCGGGCAGATCAACTTGGTCGTACTTCCATAGCAGCCCGGTTTCCCATTTCTTATCGCTAGCGACGTATTTAACTGTTTTCTCCATTAGACTGCGTGCGCGCTCATCTGCCCTCGACCTAAGGTGTTGGACGGTAGAGCTGCCCACTGCCTCGACAGAAAAATACGCCCTCATCAAGCTATCTAGTTGACTGTCTTTGTTGCAGTTACAGACGTGCAGTAAACTTTCCCCCAATGGCAGGTTCGACTTGTCGTGACCGTAAACTGACCAACCTATTTTACAACGCGCAGCTATAAGCTCATCGCCCTCAACCTGATGTACCTCCAGTGAAACACAAAGCTTAGTGTTGTCTAAGCCGATCAATAAACGCGCTCTGCACTTAGAATACGGTAGAATAGGCAGAGAATAGGCAGAGATTTCAGATGATCGCGTTCGCTCAACGTATCGACATTTAGTGATTGCTGCGGTAATTCGAGGTCAGTGAAGGTACGCACGTTATGCAAACGATAACGCGGAACATTTTCCCCTCTGGCAGATATTTCGAGACCTACGAATTTTGAGCTCGCCTCGTGCTGT
This sequence comes from Rhagoletis zephyria, assembly GCF_001687245.7. Taxonomy (NCBI): domain Eukaryota; kingdom Metazoa; phylum Arthropoda; class Insecta; order Diptera; family Tephritidae; genus Rhagoletis; species Rhagoletis zephyria. The sequence goes on along the minus strand of NW_016158327.1, from coordinate 90,119 downwards.
GTGATGTCGCCGGTCTATCTCAGACATAGCTCTTCGCTGGGCCCGTCAAGTCCCAACTCCTCAGCTAGGCCACTGTCCATCAGTGTGCACGATGCCCCTTCGTCGGAGCTTCATCTGCCTCGGGAGACACGCACTACACTCGCACAACTTCGCTCCGGCTACTGCAGCAGGTTAAACTCCTACTTGAGTAGGTTGAATGAGGATGTGCCGAACGAATGTCCGGCATGCGGAGAGACCCCACATGACTCGAAACATCTCTTCGCATGCCCGGAAAACCCGACATCCCTAACGGCCTTGTCCCTCTGGGCAAACCCCGCAGAAGCTGCACGCTTCCTAGGGTTGCCGTTAGTGGAACTTGACGACAACGACTGAGATACCAACCGATCTGGGCGGGGTTGTTGTAGCCGCTACAACAACAACAACAACATGCCCCTTCGTCAGTCAGCGCAAATGTACTGATAGTCGTTTTGGGGCCATATAGGATTACCGGAAAGTAGCGAAAAACTGCCCCTTTAAACTTGAGTTGGTGGAATAGGACTGTAGAACCGTCCTAACCTTTAATATCGGCTTTGGTCACTTTACCATAGTGATTGGTTGCACCAGTGTTGCCATGTAGTAGTGCGTTGTGCGCCATTCGACAACCGTCAACACCGCATGCTTGCTTGGAGGTGCAGCGTCGAACCATGTGAGTTCTGAAGCAGCGAATGCACAGCTTTTTTTCCTTGATTAGCTGCCAGCGTTCGTTTCGGCTCTTTGCTTTGAAGTCGGGCAGTCAGAGAGGTTGTGGTCCTTTTCGCACTGGTGACAAGCGGGGGGTGTCTGCGTTTTCTCCTTAGGCGATTTACTTGAGGCGCGCTCCTTAGAAATCTCATCGTGCACAAAACCCTTTCCTTGNCTTTGCTTTGAAGTCCGGGCAGTCAGAGAGGTTGTGGTCCTTTTCGCACTGGTGACAAGCAGGGGGTGTCTGCGTTTTCTCCTTAGGCGATTTAGTTGAGGCGCGCTCCTTAGAAATCTCGTCGTGCACAAAAACCCTTTCCTTAGTGCTCTTTCGTCCCGCCTTTTCTTCTCCAGTAGTACTGGCTGTAGGGTTAAGTGGTGTTACTTGACTAGCACACGATGCTAAACCAAATAACCAGTCGTCGAAGGTCACTATATCGACACGAACCGTAGCAATTTGTTCAGCAGCTCATTGATAAGCATAGGGTCGTTCAGGTAGTCGCTAAGACCCATTGCTTGCATCGTTGCTCTATAGTTGTGAACTGCCAACGCGAGCGCGATTAGCGTATCTAGCCGATCGGTCCTCACTGCTGGCATCTGCCTTAGTTTACGCTGTAGTATGTCGTGGATCACGTCTGGTCGTCCGAAAAGCATGCGCAGTGTCTCGATAGCTAAGTGAACCGTAGAGGGCATCATTAGCTTTCCTCGCACGGCTTCAAGGGCCGCACCTCGTAGTGATTTTTGGAGCCTAATCAGATTCTCTTGTTCAGAGAATCCACAACGTTCAGTCGATTGCTCATAATTCGTTATGAACAGCGGCCACTCTTCTGGCTTCCCGGACAAGAGTGGCAAGTCTTCACTTATTACCTGTCTTGCCGCCACGTGTGTTTGGGATAGACTTACGTCCAAACTACGCTGAGACTGCGTATATATGTAGCCCTCTCCACGAGCTGTCGGTAACGGGCGCAAGACCTCCATGTGGTTGCCCGGAACAATCATGTGCAGGGGAGAAGGGTTGGTATGGTGCGGCAGCACTGTACGCTCTCGTGTAATCAGCGCCTGTGTAGGCCAGGGACGGAATGTGTGTAGGTTGCGAAGCTTGTAACACGTTGCTTCCATAGGTAGGCGTGTAGACGGCACTCATCGGTCCATGTCGTAGGCCACGTGGTTTTGCGGCATAGCCATACAAGCATAGCTTGGCTGTGGGTTCATGGTAATGCCCAGGCTTCCGGGTATAGTGGGCACCGGCTTGTATGGCATTTGACACAAGCCGTTCACGGAACATTGTTTGGGGGCGTTCGACATGGTCGCGGTGGTAGCAGTCGATAAAAACAAGGGCGAGGGCTCTCCCTGCGTTGCGGCTGAATATTGCATATTGAAATTTGAGATTTGCTCGACGGGTAGTGTTCCTGCTGTAAAAGGCGTTTGCACATTGCTAGCATGTGCAGGCGGGAGTACACTTTCCTCTATAACGGCACCATCGAGATTCTGCAAGTCGGGCATATTGTGTTAGTAAATGGCCGTCGCATATAAATGTCGGCAAAGTATTTTAGATTGTTGGCGACTGAGCAAATAAAACACGTATTTTGAGCCGTAGCACGTACAAATGCATTATATTCGACAGTTATAATGCTTTCATACGTTTGTGCTAAAATCTAAGGTTTTGCATGTTAGGAATCCATTTTTTAATACATTTCAATATGAATACTCAACTTGTGCTCCTTGTGGATCGAGGTTCACTCCGCCAACGAAATAAAAGGAAAGACAAATTTAGCGCTAACAACTTGACAGAAAGAGCGCTCATGTCAGGGGCTGAGAGACATACATCCACAAGGTTGCAATTTATGGTACAAGTTTATTAAACTAGAAACTTTAGGCTGCACAGACTTATTGCGCGCTAACAGTGCTATTAATATGCACACACAAGGCGGGTACAGTACACTTTCAGAGATTTTACTACGCGCCGAACAACCTTCGCTCTCTGATGCCAAAATCCGAATGTCGATGTCATTCAATAGAGAATCTAATTCTATTTAATTTGATATACATATGCTATATATACCTTTTATAGTTTTAACAAAAATCGAATTAATGTTGGGAAAAAGTATACAGTGCCTTGGCTGGTGCCACTTTAGGGCATGTTCAGGCCTGCGCACCACGCGAGATTGGACGAGGAACTTCGAGGGCCCGTGTTGCGCAGCACGGTCGCAAACTTCAACCACGACGCCACCCACCACCACCACACCAGCGCACACAGCCAATGGCGTCACGGCCACACACATCACTCACACCCCGCATTACCACACGTCTCCCGAACCACATGAAGCTCCTTCAATTTAACTGCAACTGCTTCAGAGCAAGATCGAGGAGATAACCGTCTTTATGGGAAGGCATGGTATACTGATAGCTGCGGTCCAAGAGGAGAAGCTGCACAGCAATTCAACATTGTTGAATTGTGCCGGGTACAACGTGCACCGTCGAGATCGCGAGCGAGATAATGGTGGTGGCGTAGCGTTCATCACGCACCACACCGTGCAGTATCGTCTTATCGAAGCAGACATCGACCGCAGGGATACCACCCTAGAATGTCAGGGCATTGCTATCCTGTCAGGCGATGTTGAGCTCGAAATATTCAACGTTTACATACCCCCTGTCACCTGCTGCCCGGCAGGATATCACCCTGAAATAGGTGCGCTACTCAGAGGTGAAAACCGTATGGTAGTTGGTGACTTTAACGCGCACCACGATCTCTGGCACTCAAGCCTGTCAAACGATCGTAGGCGAACCGATTTGGCTGAGCAGATAGACGATTCGACATTCTGCACAATAAACGACGACGCACCCACCAGGATTATGGGCAGCTGCTGCAGCTCGCCAGACATAACAATAGTCAGCGCTGGTCTGATAAACAGCATATCATGGCGACCTAAGCTGACTTTGGCATCAGACCATCCGCCCATAGTCATCTCGATCGATAAACCAACTGACTTTGCTTCCGCTTAGCACCGAACATATATCAATTTCTCCAAAGCTGATTGGAAAGGCTTCGCGGAATTTATGAAAACACCTTCGCTGCTCTCCCCACACCAACCAACGTGCACCTTGGTGAACGTAAGCTCCGCAGCGCTGTCACTGCCGCTGCAGCCCACTTCGTACCGGCAGGATGCATCACTGACCCACGTCCCAATTTCCCTGCCGAAGCGGCTGTCCTAGCCGATGAGCGTGACAGCCTCGCTAGGCCGATCCCGGTGATCCCCGTGTCAGGGATCTCAACGCGGAGATTCGGCAACTAGTGAACGTTAATAAGCGGGAGAAGTGGGAAAAACATCTGAAGACCTGCAACTTCACCTCTGGTGTGAGTAAGCTTTGGTCAACCGTGAGGTCACTGTCCAATCTGACGAAGCACGACGACAGAGTCTAAATTTCTTTCGGCGACCATGCCTCGACGGACCCGGAGCGATGCGCGAGCTACTTTAGCCGGCAGTTCATACTGCATCCGCCGGTGGACAAAACCAAGCGTCGAGTGACCAGAAGGCTGCACAAACTGCCAACAAATTGTGCCCCCGCTGCTTTCACTTGCGGTGAAGTTCAGGTGGCCATCGGGAAGGCGCAAGCCTCCACAGCCATGGGTCCCGACGGAGTATGCATGCTGATGCTGAAAAATTTGGGTCCTGCGGGAGTAGCGTACCTAACGGAGGTCCTCAATTTGTCTATGGCCACTCTCATCATCCCAGACATCTGGAAGGTGGGGAGAGTGGTCCCACTGCCCAAACCGGGGAAACCTGCCAACAAAGGAGATTCGTATCGACCGACAACGCTCCTTTCCCCGGTAGCGAAGACACTTGAGGCCCTGCTGCTCCCGTATTTCACGAACCACCTGACCCCAGCGAAGCATCAGCATGGTTTCCGTAAAGTGCACAGTACAACAACAGCACTTAACGCCATAAACACTCAGATAACTCGTGGCCTTAACCGTAACCGTCCCTGTGAGAGAACGATTCTAGTAGCGTTGGACCTGTCAAAGGCTTTTGACACTGTCAGCCATTCCACGCTAGGCTCAAACGGTGGTAGGCAAATTATCTGAGTGGTCGACACTCGTTGGTAATGTTTAGAGACAAATCCAGCAAACTTAGGAAAATCAAACAGGGGGTTCCACAGGGTGGTGTCCTATCCCCGTACTGCTTAACTTTTATATTTCAAAGCTTCCTCAACCACCTGAGGTAGTCTCGGTTGTCTCCTACGCCGACGATTGCTCGATCATGGCGACTGGGAATGGAATTGATGAACTGTGTTCGAAAGTAAACGGGTATCTCTCCGATCTTTCTCACTTCTTCACTGCAAAGTGTCTAGCCCTCTCCCCTACGAAATCCTCTGCGACCTTGTTCACCACCTGGACGAAGGATGTCAGGCTACCGCTGGGAATTCACGTCGATGACACACCAATTCCGACGGTGAATAACCCCAAAATACTCGGAGTAACATTCGACAGCCTGCTCTCCTTCTCTGCGCACGCAACCGCTATTGTCAATAAAGTACAGAGCCGCAACAAAGTCCTCAAGTCTCTAGCCGGCAGTACCTGGGGCAAAGACAAAGAAACGTTGCTGGCAACATACAAGGCAATAGGCCGGCCGGTTTTAAACTACGCAGCACCAGTGTGGTCGCCGGGGACTAGTAGGACGCAGTGGATGAAGCTACAGACAGCACAGAACACCGCACTCAGGACAGCGATAGGATGCCTCTTGATGTCGCCTGAACACCACCTGCACGGCGAGGCGCAAATGCTCCCGGTAAAGAAGCATAATATAATGCTCTGCAAGCAGTTCCTGATCGGGAGCCACAGATGCGGCCACCCAAACAGACAGCTGCTTGCAGAGAAGCCCTCGCCTAGACACGTCAGGAGGCATCTATATGAATTGACGGACGAAGTCCAGAGATTCATTAAGCAGCTTCTGGACCCGTCAGCATACCAACAGGCCCTGAACGGCATTCACAGGGACTCAGTCTCGAGTTATGTAGACTCTAGACCTATGAATGCCGTTCTAGGCACACAAACACCGGGCATTGACGCGACGGAGCTCCATATGCCTCGGGAGATATGAACAACAATAGCCCAACTTCGCTCTGGCTACTGCAGCAGGCTGAACTCTTACCTGAGTAGGCTAAATGCGGATGTGCCGAATGAATGTCCGGCATGCGGAGAGACCCCTCACGACTCGAAACATCTCTTCGCATGCCCGGAAAACCCCACAACCCTAACGGCGCTGTCCCTGTGGACCGACCCCATTTAGGCTGCACGCTTCTTCGGGCTGCCGTTAGTTGAATTCGACGACAATGACTGAGATACCAACCGATCTGGGCGGGGTTGTTGTAGCCGCTACAACAACAACATCACCTTTCTGGGTAGGCGGCCTTCGGCCGCACTTAGCGATTATAACCCTCACAATGTAGAATTCTCTTTCTGCAGAATTGTCTTTTGCAGAGAACACCTTTCTGCGTAGGCCGCAGTTATGGATTATAAAATGTATATGTATAAACCCTACAATAACAGTGATAGTCATTTGATTGATGATGTGATACTCCCTGGTGATGGTGATCTCAATCAAGTACTTTTTAAGGACAATATGAAAAACATGTGATCATCCGTCTTCCTCCAACTTATGGCCTTATTTAATGGTCTCTTTTTAACCAACGCAAAATTTGCAAATGTGTTAGTAAGATAATTGAGAATGTGTTAGTTTCCATCACACAATTCTTTTAGGGAAATATGTAACAAATTAAAGATAATTAAATTCTCTATCGAATGACATTAAAATTTTCTAAATCCATGAAGTGGTTTTCGAGAAATATTTATTTAAAAAATGCTTAATTTGAACTTTGACCTTTAACAATTGTTGTAGATGTGGTTTCCCGCCGCCCCCTCCCCAAAAAAAATACCGCTACGCTCACCTCAATGATCTCTATCGATCCCCATATGAATTTTTCGAATTTGACAGTTGTAGAATTGCTCTGCATTTATGCCAGGCGATTTCTTAAAAGTTATCTTCTACTAAAGGTACGTTTTCTTTTGATATTTCAGCTCGTGGAGCTGCTGTAAATGTAGCAAGCCAAGGTGCTGCTGGGGCTAATGGCAAGGTATGTGCATATTATATTCATACGCAGGCTTTATGTTTGCTTAAACAAATTATTTTTTGTTACGTAATGCATTAGATTGTTGCTGTCATAGGCGCTGTTGTTGACGTGCAGTTCGATGATGACTTGCCACCCATTTTAAACGCACTGGAGGTAGAAAATCGTGCTCCACGCCTTGTGTTGGAAGTAGCTCAGCATTTGGGCGAAAACACTGTGCGTACTATTGCTATGGATGGTACGGAAGGTTTGGTACGTGGACAAAAGGTTCTAGATACTGGCTACCCGATCCGTATCCCTGTTGGCGCTGAGACATTAGGACGTATTATAAACGTCATTGGTAAATAGAATAATATATCTTTATTATAAGAGTAAAATGAAGAAAATTAATAGAAAACTCATTACATACATACACATATACACTGGCGGTCAAAACTGGATTCAGGCTGTTTTTTAATATATGCAATGGTTTGGTACCGTTTACATATTTGCCAATGATTTCGGGGCATTGTGTTCAAATGAATGACCCGATCCTTTTGAAGACAAGGGTCTAATTTTTATTTTAAAATAAAATTTTATAATTTCTGTGCACGAATTTTTTAATAAATTCAGTGTGAATAATGCATTTTTTTTTGTAAATATCAGTATTAAGCGTGCATTAATTACTCTTAAAACTGGTGTCACGAATTTTTCAAATTGAAATTTGGTAATTGTCTAGTTTAGGCGGCAACTGCAAAAAAAAGACCAAAAATATCGGAAAGGGTACCAATCGACGCGTTTTGGTCTCTGTATCATGAATCCGGAAGGTTAATCTTAACCAATTAAAAGTTATAAACAAAAAACATTTGAGGGATTCACAACGGTGTCGTAAGTGTCATGTTGGTTTATGTCGTAAACTTTAAAAGCTTAAAAAATGTTTAGAGAGCTTGAAACCTCAACCAACTATTTTTTAGCACTGTGAAAATGCTAATATGACTTGGATGGTACTTTGCGAACCCCCATAATATATTTTTTTAGGCGTTTACAGTTTAGGACATACAACAAAATGACACTTCAGTGAAAATCTTTCCAAGTGAGCCACCCAAAATTGGACGGTCAAGATTTTTTCGCACAAATCACTTTATTCGGTTTACAACCAGGGAAAATTTTAAAATGGTAACCCCGGAGTACGGGATTAAGGAAAATAGGGGGGCGTAGAGGGGGTGCTAATAGTTTTCTATGTAAAGTTCCAAAGCGCGGAACCTTACAGTTTTTAAGTCATTTCTTGTTAAAATTTGTAAATTTAACAAACTTTTATGGCACTATTTCACTAATTTTACACGTTATTTACACTCAACATATGTACAGTTAGAGTGTTCACGACCAAAAAAATAAATACTTTTAGGATATTACAGCTTTTTTATGAAAAACTCATTGTTAAATTATTATGAGAGTACGTGCAGAATATTTGCAAAAGACAGCAGTACTGTTTGCCACATCTAAAAACCAACCTTTTAAACTTTATACAGACAACTATTAGGCCCCCCTCTACCTCCCATATTTTCCTTTAATCCGTACTCCGGGGTTACCCTACAACCACAAAAAAATATAATTTGAGCAATTTCGCAAAATTCTAAGTTTTACAAGAGTTACTGTTATTAACTTTTTTTGATGAGCTCAGTAATTATTTATTATCCACTGATTCATAGCATGTATCTTGCTGATTTTTTTCATGAAAGTTAATAGACACGCTTTAGCCTGATTGTTTCAATTTTTCAAATAATCATTATTTTGTACAAAATTTTAAATTTTTATAAATATTTTGCATAAACAAATGGAAATATTTATTACTTCTCGATCAGATTTTTTAACCGTTTACATTGAATATCAATCCTTATTCTATAATACAGTGCTGCGAATATAAACTCATAACATTTTTATTGATGTTTTTATGCATAACCAAACTTTTTTAAAAATCACTGAAAGGCTAGTAAGTTATATCAAGATAACTTTTACACTCACAAGTAATTCACTTCAAATTAGAATTTACTGTTACTTTAAACCAAAAACGGCAAATTTGAGCTTTATTTATGAGAATAATTATAAACTCGTCAAATAAATTTTGCTCAGATAACTGTTCCAAGTTTACTTTTTCGAGTTGTTTGGCCGTTTATCCATTTGAGCATTTTAGTCACGACAGTTAGAAAGCAGACGCGTTAGTTCGTTTTAAAAGCATCGCAGTATTGCACGTCACAAGAAGAACCTCAATATGCCACGTGGAAATAATTAAATGAAATTAAAAAACAAAGAATAATTGACTTAAGAAATTGTGGGAAAACACAGAGAGAGATCGCTAGTGAAATAAACAGATCGCAATGTGTTGTGAAAAACTTTTTGAGGTTAGGTCGTGAATATTATGGGAAGGTTAAGCGGACAGGACGACCGAACGGTTCTACGTACCGGAATGACTCGGGTTTTACCCGACCAAGGGCTGTTGTTTCGGCGATCTAACCCCGTTTAGGTCGGCAAAGTATCTCAGAAGTTGTTCGTCCATAGGGCTACATTCGCTACGTTTTCTCCTACTCAGGGCTGCCATCGAGTCAAACCCAGGGCCAGAAACCTACACCTGCTGTGTATGCCAGAGACGACTACACCACAACTCCACCTCTGTCAAGTGCAATGCTTGCGAGGGGTGGAGTCACCTCAGAGTCTTCTCAGGACTACGGACACATCGGCAGTGGACCACGTCTTTTGTGGCCCCCTGTTGCTCTAACAGAGCAGCCTCCACAGCTAACCCCAGTCCACCTGAGCAGTCCCACACAAACACCACAGCATAACAACATAACACAATAGACCACGCCACAACGGCTACAGACCACAGAACACACACAACCACACCACCACCCACACGCCGCCGCCAACAACTCCTGTTTCCTCCTACAATCTGCACGGTATGTCAGACCAGGATATTCCGTAATGTGACATCAGTCAAGTGCAACACCTGCCTTGGCTGGTGCCACTTTAGGGCATGCTCAGGTCTGCGTACCACGCGAGATTGGACGGGGAACTTCGAGGGCCCGTGTTGCGCTGCTCGGTCGCTGACTTCAATTGCGACGCCCCCCACTACCACCACAGGGAGGCAATCACCTCAGCAGCACACACAGCCAACGGCGGCAAGAACATACACCTCACTCACACCCCACATCACGACACGTCTCCCGAACCACATGAAGCTCCTTCAATTCAACTGTAACGGGCTACAGAGCAAGATTGAGGAGATAACCGTCTTCATGTGTCGGCATGGTATATTAATAGCTGCGGTCCAAGAGACGAAGTTGCACAGCAATTCAACTTTGTTGAATTGCGCCGGGTACAACGTGCACCGTCGAGATCGCGAGCGAGATAATGGTGGTGGCTTAGCGTTCATCACGCACCACACCGTGCAGTATCGTCTTATCGAAGCAGACATCGACCGCAGGGATACCACCCTAGAATGTCAGGGCATCGCTATCCGGTCAGGCGATGTCGAGCTCGAAATATTTAACATATACATACCCCCTGTCACCTGCTGCCCGGCAGGATATCACCCTGATATAGGTGCGCTCCTCAGAGGTGAAAACCGTATGGTAGTAGGTGACTTTAATGCGCACCACGATCTTTGGCACTCAAGCCTGTCAAACGATCGTAGGGGAACAGACTTGGCTGAGCAGATAGACGATTCGACATTCTGCACAATGAACGACGACGCACCCACCAGGATTATGGGTAACTGCAGTAGCTCGCCAGACATCACAATAGTCAGCGCTGGTCTGATAAACAGCATAACGTGGCGACCTATGCTGACTCTAGCATCAGACCATCTACCCATAGTCATCTCGATTGATAAACCAACCGACTTTGCCTCCGCCAAACACCGGACCTATATCAACTTTTCTAAAGCTGATTGGAAAGGTTACGCGGAGTTTACCGAAAACACCTTCGCAGCGCTCCCCACACCAACCGACGTCCATCTCGGTGAACGTAAGTTCCGCAGGGCTATCACTGCTGCTGCAGCTCGCTTCATACCGGCAGGATGTATATCGGACCCACGTCCAAACTTCCCTGCCGAAGCGGCTGTTCTAGCCGATGAGCGTGATAGCCTTCGTCAGGCCGATCCCGGAGATCCCCGTATCAGGGATCTCAACGCGGAGATTCGGCAACTAGTAAACGTACATAAGCGGAAGAAGTGGGAGGAGCATCTGAAGACTTGCAACTTCACCTCTGGTGTGAGCAAGCTTTGGTCAACCGTGAGGTCATTGTCTAATCCGACGAAGCACGACGACAGAGTCGAAATTTCCTTCGGCGACCATGCTTCGTCGGACCCGGAGCGATGCGCGAGCTATTTTAGCCGGCAGTTCATACTGCATCCTCCGGTGGACAAAGCCAAGCGTCGAGTGACCAGAAGGCTGCACAAACTGCCAACAACCTGTGCCCCCCTTGCTTTCACTTGCGGTGAAGTTCAGGTGGCCATCGGGAAGGCGAAAGCCTCCAAAGCCATGGGTCCCGACGGAATATGCATGCTGATGCTGAAAAATTTGGGTCCTGCGGGGGTAGCGTACCTAACGGAGGTCCTCAATTTGTCTATGGCCACTCTCATCATCCCAGACATCTGGAAGGTGGGGAGAGTGGTCCCACTGCTCAAACCGGGGAAACCTGCCAACAAAGGAGATTCGTATCGTCCGATTACACTCCTTTCCCCGGTAGCGAAGACACTCGAGGCCTTGCTACTCCCGTACTTCACAAATCACCTGACCCCAGCGAAGCATCAGCATGGTTTCCGTAAAGTGCACAGTACAACAACAGCACTTAACGCCATAAACACTCAGATAACTCGTGGCCTTAACCGTAACCGTCCCTGTGAGAGAACGATTCTAGTAGCGTTGGACTTGTCAAAGGCGTTTGACACCGTCTGCCATTCCACGCTACTAGAAGATATAGAGGCCTCCTCTCTCCCACAGAGGCTCAAACGGTGGTCGGCAAATTATCTGAGTGGTCGACATTCGTCGGTAATGTTTAGAGACAAAACGAGTAAGCAGCGAAAAATAAAACAGGGGGTTCCTCAGGGTGGTGTCCTTTCCCCGCTACTGTTTAACTTTTACATTTCAAAGCTCCCTCAACCACCAGAGGGAGTCTCGATTGTCTCCTACGCCGACGATTGCTCGATCATGGCGACTGGGAATGGAATTGATGAACTGTGTTCGAAAGTAAACGGGTATCTCTCCGATCTTTCTCGCTTCTTCACTGCAAAGTGTCTAGCCCTCTCCCCTACGAAATCCTCTGCGACCCTTTTCACAACCTGGACGAAGGAGGTCAGGCTACCGCTAGGAATTCACGTCGATGACACACCAATTCCGACGGTGAATAATCCTAAAATTCTCGGAGTAACGTTCGACAGCCTGCTCTCCTTCTCTGCGCACGCAACCGCTATTGTCAATAAAGTACAGAGCCGCAACAAAGTCCTCAAGTCGCTAGCCCGCAGTACTTGGGGCAAAGACAAAGAAACGTTGCTGGTAACATACAAGGCAATAGGCCGGCCGGTTTTAAACTACGCAGCACCAGTGAGGTCGCCGGGGACTAGTAGGACGCAGTGGACGAAGCTACAGACGGTACAAAATACAGCACTTAGGACAGCGACTGGATGCCTCCTGGTGTCACCAGTGCACCACGTCCACGACGAGGCGAAAATGCTCCCTATTAGGAAGCACAACACGATGCTCTGCAAACAGATGTGGCCACCCAAATAGACAGCTGCTTGCAGAGGACCCCTCGCCGAGGCACCTCAGGAGGCATCTATATGAACTGACGGACGTAGTCCAGAGGTTCATTAAGCAACCTCTGGACCCGTCAGCTCACAGACAGGCCCTGAACGGCATTCACAGGGACGCAGTCTCGAGTTATGTAGACTCAAGACCGTGAATGCCGTTCTAGGCACACAAACACCGGACGTTGACGCGACGTAGCTCCATCTGCCTCGGGAGACCAGGACAACAATAGCCCAACTTCACTCTGGCTACTGCAGCAGTCTAAATTCCTACCTGAGTAGGTTAAATGCGGATGTGCCGAACGAATGTCCGGCATGAGGAGAGACCCCTCACGACTCGAAACATCTCTTCGCATGCCCGGAAAACCCCACAACCCTAACAGCGTCGTCCCTATGGACCGACCCCATAGAGGCTGCACTCTTCTTGGGGCTGANTCCTACCTGAGTAGGTTAAATGCGGATGTGCCGAACGAATGTCCGGCATGAGGAGAGACCCCTCACGAAACATCTCTTCGCATGCCCGGAAAACCCCACAACCCTAACAGCGTCGTCCCTATGGACCGACCCCATAGAGGCTGCACTCTTCTTGGGGCTGACGTTAGTGGAACTTGACGACAACGACTGAGATATTAGCCTATCTGGGCGGGGTTGTTGTAGCCGCTACACAACAACAACAACAACAACCGAAAAAATTCTCTCAGACTCAAAAACGAGCAGCTCTGAGAGAAATGTCAACTCCCGGAGCATCCTCATCAAAAGTTGTTAGCAGATTAAATTTGAATTGTCATCCTAGTACTCTGAGAAAGTGGGCGAGATCATCCGGGAATTTTAAATATGCAACAAATTAACCGCCAACATAACCAGACGTGTTTTTGTTTCGCTCCGTCTACTTTTCGTGTTTTCGGCAAAGTCGTGAAGATCAAAATTTTTGTAAGCAATAAACACATATTAACTATTAAATTGTGTGTGAATATCCTGAAATTCTTCTCATAATATTAAGTGCGCCGAGCATCAAAAATTGCATTTTGGTGCTTAAAATAAAAGAAAGAAACCAAATAATTAATTTTCCGCATGTTTGTTATGTCGGTCACTGCTCCCCCCGCACTAAAACGCCGGCTGAGCAAGGGCTCCCCTTCCGCAAAGGCAGTTAAGGTAGATGAGGGCACAGTTATTACTCTCACAGCGGTATACAACAAGCTGAAAAAGGTAGAGCAGAGGGTGCAGCATGTTATGTCTGCTGGTTGTTGGGGTAAGGTGTTGTGGCCAACAGGCATGCTCGCAAGCCCAGGCCAAGCTCGTCGGTGGGGGGGGGCGGTTATCTCCACAGCCCTTACCTACAGCACACATAAGCAAATTTACTCATGCCTGTGTTCGGGATATAAGTAGGATAGGTTTGGATGTAGAAATCGAGAAGAAAAGGAAAGACAGTTTGAAAGAATAGCAGAAGAACCGTTCTGCCGGGTGGATTCTACACACCCTCTTCTGCTTGTGTGTAACGCGAAGCCATGGACGTTGTGTTGACCCCTCTTACCTTACAACGCTCCCTGATCCCGACTTAAGTACGTCTAGTCTACTGTCCCGCCCTGTACAAGTTAGTGTGTCATTGTGTCGCCCTGCATCCGCCTTCCCCCTGCTGCCCTGGTGCAACACCCACACCAATCTACGAAAAGCACTAGTCCCTCATGTTGACCTAGAGAAACGATCAGACCTTCAACTCATAATTAATGTATTTGTTTTTTTTTTCTTTAGCCAAATTCAAATTACAGCTGTCATTTACATACATACATATACTTAATTTTTATTATACGTACATTTCATTTAATTCAGGAAATCATAAAAAAAAAATAATCTACATAATTCAAATTCTCTTAATACTCTAGAAGGAATAGCTAGTAAGATTTCTCTTAACGCTCCAAAAAAATAAAAATAAAAATAAAAATTGTAAACAACTAAAAAAAAACAGGATAATTATGCTTATAAAATCCCTCAGTAGTTCCTAACTTTATCGCCACCACTGTCGTGGTTCCCCTCCAATAAAGCTCATAAGGTTACTAATATGTATGTATGTATATATACGTAGGTTATTTAAATATGTGCATATGCATAACCTTAAATGAATGAAAAAAAGCGTTGTGTTGTTACTCACCGAACTCTCCCTCGACGAAGGCGCCCGCATCCATGGGAAAGGGTGGCTGGAACGTAAACGTCAAAAAAAAACTCAACAACTACATGCATACATAGGTATAACCTTTCCAGTTGCTGGCATGAACAATTTAAAGTAAATCCTCATTACTAGATTACCTACTATCCAGCATGGACTACCACACGCCGCGGCTACACTATTTTTAACAAAAAAAAATGAAAAACAAAAACTTAAAATTATCGACTTACTCCACAAAAACTAAGATCGAATCTGCGGGACTGCCGCGGAAAATTATCAAAATAATTAATTCAATAAATGATAAAATCGTATGGTGAGCAAAGAAATGAAAAACTTAAAGAAACTAACCTCAAACTATTGCTTAAACCTAAGGAAGTAGAAAAAAACAACAAAAAAAAAACAAAAACGTGAAAACTCAGCTAGCTAGCATATGTACAAATTTCCCCGTGGTGCTAAGTAATTCATGCGGCTTAAATTTATGTGTTTATATGCATATATGTATTTCTATGTATGAATATGTACGGAAGGCAAAAAAAATTCATGAAAATCATCCGCGCCAAATGATGAATTTTTCTAAATTTAAGTAAAGGTGAAGCTCGAAAAGTCAAAACAAAGTTAATTCAAACCAAATAAAATAAAATCAAAAAAACTGAGTGCAAAGAAAAACTAAAGAAAAGCAGGCGATCATCCGCGAGAGCGTGGTGAGATTTTCGGTAGGGACGTTTTGGAAGTCCTTATCCACTTCCAGCGTGGTGTCCGGCGCTCTGGTTGTGGGTCGTTATGAATATACATACATATGTTCCCCGTTTCCCCTTTTCAGCTTTCCAGTCTTTCTCATAGGCTCTATGTAAAATTGTGTCTCCGTTCCTTCACGTATTTTTCACTGCACTTGCATATATGTGTCAAATGGGCATAATGTACGCCGGTCGTTAACCTCTCTATTACATATGTACCTCGGCTTTTTGCATCGAGCAATACATAGCTGTCCGGTCTCCAACTAAAAGGACCTAAATCCAGAACCGCCTCTTTTGAGGCTCTGGTACCGCTCCTCGTCTGATGAGGACCTCTTCACGGCAGGATTTCGCGCCTTTTCTTTCTAGGAAGCCGTAATGCTTTTTTTTTTTTAGTTGTCTACTTTTGGCAAAGTTCCGTATCACCAGAAACGCACTTCTTTAGAGCTCCACTTCACTTTCTAATCTGATTTGAGACTTTAATTCCCTTGGCGATCTTGCCCCCGATGCACTAGTAGGCTACACAAAATTCCTTCACGAAGAACTTTCACTCAAATTTCAACTGCACACACACATACGCTCACAATCATACATGACTACATCCTATCAAACAAGTTTCCTGTAACATAGGGACACAACAGAAATTAGACAGGGTTTGATTGGGTTCGATGCTGTTTGCTGTGGTTTAACGTGGTTTGATATGGCTGTTAACTTAACAGGCCCGTGCAACAGGCTCGCACCCGCCGATGTTGGATGCAACATGGAGCGATTGCGTAAAAGGAATATAAACGCGGCCTGGCTCGTGATTCCCCTCTATCTTCCGTGCGTTCCAAGTTACTGGGCTTAACGTGTGGCTTCGATCTACGACCCAACGCCCAACGCCCATAACCAAGCATAGCTCGGTTAATCATAACATTAAAATAAAAATCGGTAGACACTTAAAAAGCTGGAAGCATTTTCCACCTTACTGCATCATTTCTTTTTAGTAACAAAAATCAGTGTAGAAACGAGGACCAAGAAAGAAATCGATCGCGAGTTAATATTGCGCAAAAAGCTGGAAAATCCCAGCATGTTCCATAACGACATCGCAAAAAAGCTAAAATTTCCAAAGTCTACCGTTACTTATGTGCTTAAAAAATACAATGAATGTTTATCTTTAAAAAGGAACCCTGGTAGTGGCAGAAAAAAAGGATTTGCTTGCGAAATTAAGGCAAAGGAAGTGTTATCTGCTTTTAAGAAAAATCCTGGACTTTCGGTAAGAGATGTCGGCAAAAAATTAAACATGTCGTCTTCGTATATACAAAAAGTATGCAAAACAGCAGGACTACGTTCTTACAAAGTGAATGCAGCACCTAATCGCAACGGTAAGCAAAATTTGTTGGCGAAACAACGTGCTCGGAAATTGTACGACAGTCTCATACAAAAATTTGGCTGTATTGTTATGGATGACGAATCGTACGTAAAAGCCGATTTTAAACAAATCCGGGGCCGCGAATTTCACACTGCAAATAAAAGAGGCAATGTTGCAGATAAATATAAAAACAAAAAGTTTGACAAATTTCCCAAAAAGTTTCTCATTTGGCAGGCAATTTGCCAATGCGGCTTCAAAAGTGATCCTTTTGTAAGCACTGGTACAATTAACCAAGAAATTTATGTTAAGGAGTGTCTGCAAAAGCGACTTTTACCTCTTATACGGCTTCATAAAGATCCAGTGCTTTTTTGGCCTGATCTCGCGATATGTCATTACGGAAAAATGGCTTTAGGATGGTAACATAGAAACAAAGTGTATTTTGTAGCAAAAGAGGTGAATCCACCTAATTGTCCAGAGCATCGGCCGATCGAAACCTACTGGGCCGTTATGAAATCCAAACTTCTTAAGACCCACAAAGCTGTAAAAAACGCACAACAATTCAAAAATAAATGGCAGCTGGTTTCCAAGGAAATCACTGAAACTTCTGTGCAAGGGCTAATGAAGGACATAAAGTCAAAATTGCGATCGTTTGCTTATTACAAGGAGAATTAACTCTTTTTTAACGAATTTCAATAAAACTAAGTTTAGATGTAAATATATGTAAATATCGTTGAATTCCATTAATATATTTATGTTTTAGAACGTTTTAACTGTGACCAGTTTTTTTCGTGTACATTCTTTAATCGTATTTACACACGTCCGACAATCACACAAGTGCACAACATCTTCTGCTTGAATCTACTTGCAACGTCTCTGGGTCTCTACCACTACATGCGAACTTACACCTATATCACAGATACACATTCTTACTACTAGTATCACAGATAAAAAAATAACAAAAATAGGTATAAAAAAAAAATAAAAATTAAAAAAAATAAAGAAAAAAATATAACATAACATTAATAAACACATGCAATATTAGTCAAATCAAAAGATAGTCAAGTGAATGATTGTATAATTGAATAATAAATAATTAGAACTACTGGTGATAACATCTAGTCAGCATGAAAAACCGTTCACAAATTCGCTTTGCACGTCAAGTCCATAACATTTAATAGCCCGTGTATGATACAAACAACAAAAATATACATACATACTGCAATCACAAGTCACCCATTTCTGTTAGGCACAAACATACATTGGTACGAGACAGTTCACGAAACACAAACAAATAGGTGTCTTGACTCTTTTATCCTGCAAAAATGTTTTTAGCATGGTATATGCCGATTTTCTTCCCACTGACATCTCCTAATTCGTACATCGAATTCCCGATGACTTTAAGGACGATACATTTGACTCGTTTTGGAGCCAGCTTCGCATTATAGTTGTCCACCTGAGAGCTTTGTCTGAAATTTCGGCGATATACCACTTGTCCGATATTAAACTTAATGTCCCTACCGCTGGTATTATAGACCTTCGCACTTCTTTCATGAGCTAATTTCAATTCTTTCATTATCTTGTCTCTCAATATTTGCATTCGGTCCGCCCCACCGTTTATTTCACAGTCGATGTCCTTCAATGCGGCAAGCTTTCGGTATAGCTCATACGATCCACCATGTTGCACCATAGGCATACCGAAAGTTGCATAGTACGGAGAACAATTGATCGATGTGTGGACGACACTGCGGAGTGCGAAGGCTGCGGCACTGATATGTTTGTCCCAGTTTTTCTGGTTATTGCTAATGTGTGACCTAACAATCTGTAAGACTGAACGGTTAACTCGCTCCGCTGCGTTGCACTGGGGTGAATAGAAAGCAGTCTTCACGTGCCTCGTACCATATTTTTCTAGGAAACTAGAAAATAGCTCTGACACGAACTGCCTTCCATTATCCGAATGGATGTACTCAGGTACTCCAAAAATGTGATAAACTTCCCTTTCTAAAACTTTAATTACAGCTGCTGATGTCGCTTTCCTCATTGGCTTTAAAAACACAAATTTTGTGAAATAGTCAAGACACACAAACACATAAACATTACCTTCAGACGTACGCGGATACGGATCCATGAAATCAAAACCGTTGAAAAGGTCGCTCAGTTACGTGCTGCTTTCCCATGACAGCTTTTGGAAAGAATTTTGGACTTTATTACTTTTGCAAACTTCGCAGTCTTTTACGTGTGCCTGTACATCTGTTACCATGCCTGGCCAGTAGTATTTTTGGCGAAT
The DNA here is from genome assembly GCF_001687245.7 of Rhagoletis zephyria. NCBI lineage: Eukaryota > Metazoa > Arthropoda > Insecta > Diptera > Tephritidae > Rhagoletis > Rhagoletis zephyria. The sequence goes on along the minus strand of NW_016158327.1, from coordinate 70,970 downwards.
ACGAGAAAGGGTCTTGTGTATGCCACCATGAACAGCCGAGGGCGAGCTGTGAGAGCACTGCACCAAACCCTTGCGCTGCTCCGACGGCACCCAGAGTTTCCAGGCTTGGTCCTGCTGAAGTCCCTCCCCCCGGTCAAATTGCGTTCGTTTATATACATATCCGTCTGATACACAAAGGTCAGGTAGTTTGTCTTTGTTCGCAGTCACCGTTCTTACCAGTTCTTGGTATTCGTCTGACCCAAAGCATGGCGAATCTAAGTTGATGTCCATCACTCTTTCGCTCAGTTTTAATTCTTCCATATTGGCCCGTGAAAGCGTATCGGGGACAACGTTTTGTGTGTCCTTCCTGTGTTGTATGTCGAAGTTGAACCCTTGCAGCTTTAGACTCCACCTAGCGAGTCTACCGGATAAGTCTCTCTGATTCATTAGCCACTTCAGGCTTGCGTGGTCCGTGATGATAGTAAATGGTAATCCTTCGACATACGGCCTGAATCTTTTCACGCTTATCACGGCCGCATAGCATTCAAGCTCCGTGATGCTGTAGTTTCGTTGAGCTTTGTTCAATTTCGCCGATATGTATGCAATGGGTCTTTCGTTGCTGTCGTCGTCCAGTTGGAAGAGTACTCCTCCAACTCCGCCGGTCGAGGCGTCGCACTGTATGTAAAAATGTCTGTTAAAGTCTGGGTGTACTAGCACTGGTGCTGAAATTAAACACTGTTTCAGTCGGTCGAACGACTTCTTGGCTTCGTCCGTCATGTGAAATCTTTTAATTCTTTCTTTTGAGAGACAGTCGTGCAGGGGCGCTGCAATGGTCGCATAGTCCTGTATGAAACGTCGGTACCAGCCCGACATACCCAGAAACCGTCGTAGCTGCTTGGGGGTTTTTGGTTCAGGGAAGTCCCTCACAGCTGCAACCTTATTGGCATCTGTACGTATGCACCCATCGCCTACTACGTAGCCGAGGTATCGCACTTCCTTGTAGCAAAATTTGCTCTTCTCAACGTTAATCGTCAATTTGGCCTCACGTAAACACCTAGCGCCCTTCTCCAACAGACACAAATGGGACAAACCATCTTTAGAACAAACTAACAAGTCATCTAAATACACAAAGACACACTCACGTAACGAAGCGGGTATAACCTTGTCCATTAACCTACACATTCTTTGAGCAGCATTGCATAACCCGAAAGGCATCACAGTAAATTGATAAAGCGGCTTTCCCGGCACAGTGAAGGCTGTCTTTTCCCTTGATTTTTCCTCCAATGGGATCTGCCAGAAAGCATCCTTTAAGTCTATTGCAGATATAAATCGGGTATTTTGAAGGCGGCTGAGAATTCCATCAATATGTGGCAGCGGGTACGCATCTTTAATTGTGCGATCGTTGACCTTTCTAGCATCAAGACACAGACGATTCTTGGTGCCTTTGACCACCAGCGATACGGGAGAGTTCCAGCTGCTGTTACTTTCTTCTATTACACCCATGCTTAACATTCTGTCTAGCTCTGCGTATACTAACTTCTGTACCGCTGGGGATATCGGGTAATGTCTTTGCTTCACTGGGAGATTGTCATTAACTACCTCTATAATATGTTGTTCTAAATCCGTCCGGCCTAGACCCAATACTGCAAATGAAGGGAATTGCACTTTTACCTTTTCTAAAGCAGCACCTTGTTCTGGTGTTAGATCATGTTGCACAGCATCAAACGAGAGATCGCCATCGGCGGGTACGAGCTCTGCAACCCCCGGAACAGTAGTTCGCGAAACCATTCCCTTGCTCACGACATCCATATCAAAAGCCTGCCAAAAATCGATTCCTAAGTAGACTTCTTGTTGTAGACCGGGTACGATTACAAACTCTAAGTCTCGGGTCATTCCATCCCATAGGACAGGTAGAGTGATTACTCCCATGACAGGAGTTTCGCCACCATTAGCGGTCCTTATGTTTTGACCAGATATATGAATTATGTCTCCTTCTCTACCTTCTAATAATTTATTAGCGGCCTTCCCTATACAGCTTGCCCCAGCTCCCGAATCCAGTAAGGCTAATACTTCCTTTCCCCCGATTTGGGTTTTAGCAAAAAAACGATTATCTCCGTTCATTGTTACTATAGTAGATATTATTTTATTGTAAATTCTCTTGTAGTTTATTTTCTTTTCCCTCATTTTCTGTATCTTTTTAAAGTCTCTATTTCTTTTCTTTTCTATCATTTCTTCGCAAAATATTCTGTTTCGCGCAGCTTCGTACTCTAGCTTGCGCTGGTGGAGACTTTTGTGTACACGCTCAATTACAAAATTCGTTTTATCCACACTAATGTTCTCTCTCTTTCTTTTTAGAACTTTATAATCTGGTTGTTTTCCGGGTGCTCCTTCGCCTGGCTCGGATTCCCGGCAATCTCCGCCAGCAAGGAGTTTCCCTGACTAGACTTATACAAAACGACATATCACCCCCACACGCAAAACAAACCATATTTTGGAACGAGGACTTACAAAAACTTTCTTTCTTACACTCAGACGGATTTTTGACATAGAAATCGACAGGCATACCACACGAAAAACACAACATCAAGTGGAACGGGGACGGACAAAAGGCATTCACGGTGGATTTAGGGCTATTAGTGGACGCAGGAACTCGCGTGTTACTCTGAACTGTGGATTGCTTGCTATAGCTATTTGGGACCTGTTGGTATGAATTACCTCTTTTGCCCACATTTCCAATAGCTTCTACTGATGTTTCTCCTACAGCTCCCTCTGACGATGGTATTTCTGAGTACCCCAACTCGCTAACCATTTTGGAACGGCTCCTATTTTCTTTAATCAAGCGTTCTGCGCGCCTACACTCAGCCTTTAGTTCAGCCAGAGTGTCCATCTTTGCCGCGAATGTCAAATTTGCTAGGTATGATTTCAAATTGCCTCTGATTATCCCAACTAATTCCTTCTCCGGGATTTATTTTTTCAACCTAAATGTCAAATCTNCTAAATGTCAAATCATGTACTTCCCCATAGAAATCGTCGAAGCCTTCCTGCGGATGTTGCTTGCGTTCCATTATTTCCCTAATGATTTCGTAATCAGACTCCGCGGTCTTAAAGTGGGTAAGCAGCTCGGTCTTCAGCTCGGAGTAGCCAAATGTAGAGTTGTCAGCATTATCTTCGAGAACCTGCCAATACCACTTTGCCGCGGAGCCTGTTACCAAACAATGGAAGTCGGAGAAGAGTTGATGGAACGAGACCCCGTATTGGGCACGCATCTTCTCTATCCTGAATATGAAACTTTCCACCGTTATTCCTTTACCAGACCCATCGAACTTTATGTGCCACTTATCGAGATCGATTTTCTTCCTTTTGTGTGACTCACGCGACTCTATATCATCCATTCTAACGTCTGCTCGGGATTCATCGTCGTTGGTATCTCTGTGGGTTGTTTTCTCGTTGTGCCCCCTACCTTCTGGCGTCGATGCCATCGTAGATCGATTTCCTAACACCCGAGCGGAAGTTTCCATCTCCGCCACTCGGTTATTGAGGCTCGATACGTTGGCTCGCATGTTGTGGACTTCACCCATGACCTGTGCCATCATGTCGTTTGTTTGTGCCATCATAGCCATCATACGGCTCAGCTGTTCGACATTGGTCGCAGGCTCACTTGGTCCACTACCTGGAGTCAACACCCGTCCAGCTTCCGCGTCACCCGACTGGTTACTACCCACTTGGATTGCACCCCCACTAGGGCCTGCCTGCTCGGAATCGGACATCTGGAACAACTCTTCGATTTTCCGGGAGAAACTCAAACTGCTATTCGACTCGTTAATTGCTACCTCTTCAGTCACCGTCACCCTGGGCTGAGTGCTCTTCTCTCTTCCTAGCGAGCTAAAAATCCTAGCAGTACACCTATTGAAAAAGTCAGTAGGAAGAAAATCGACTGGCCGCGGTACCCCTGTATCAATTTGCGTACAAAGAGATCCTACCACTTGGTTTTCAAGTGCTCTGGTAACACTCCTGGTGACCGGTCTGTATGTGCTATATAGCCCTAATCCACCAGCAACACGTTTTTCAGACTCACTCTCTTCCATTCGTTCACATAGACTCGCCAACAGGGAATTTTGCGGCCTAATACTTGTGTCAGTGGGTCGCCAAACCAAGTTACTAGTTCCCAAAAATTCAAACAAAAAAAAATTCTCTTAGCTTAGCTATTTTGTTTATAAATCTTATCTTACGGACCAAAATGAAGCAAAATAAAAATTCTTCGGATATTTTTATATAAGAAGAGGAGTTCAAGTAGATTTCAAAATTTAATAATATAGAATCATAAACAAATTAAAACTACCAATGAAAGCGATGTAATAAACTATTAATTGCAATAGTAAAAAAAAATCAAAACTATACCAAGAACTAAATTCAATTTGCTATAGTGCCAAATTCAATACATTCAAAGTTTGCGAAGAACGTCAAATTCAAAAACAAAAAAAAAAACAAAAAGAATTCACTTTTCCAGCTCAGTTTTGATTAAATCCATAAATTTACAGGAAACAAAGCATAGCTTGGATGTGCTACGTAATGAGGATTGGGTAAAAGTTCAATTCAAAATTTAGTTCGCAGTTCTAACGTTTAATGATTAAAAAAAATTCAGGTTTGTAACGTACAAATACATGTAAATACCCCTATGACTATAGCTAGATAACTGCCTAAAAGCTATATGAAAATTCATCCAATCTCATTGAAATGTTTTGANGGCAGTCCATGGTCATCGTCAACTACATTACCCCTTCATGTAAGTGTGGCACAATTAAACTGAAAGCACTGGCTCTAAGCTAAGTTGTCACGACTTCCCCTAACCCTTTGTATAGACAGTCTACAAACCTCACACATGAATGGCGCTAGGTCATACATGTGGTAGCTTAAGCAGACTATCCACACTCCATGTATAAAATCCGAATTACCTTCATGCTTTGCCAATCCCTTTCTCCTGATACCACCTCATAACACGTGGAAGTATGACGAAGGAACTCCTGGGGAAAGGAACGGCACCCCCCACTACTTTCTCATCGCGGCACTTATGGCTACAGACGAATCTTGGCGATGTTGCCGCTACGACCCTAAACTGTCCGATAGTTGAAGATATTAAGGACTTTAATAATTGAATAGATATTAAGCGGAAATGTAAAGGGTAAGAAAGAAGAAGACGGTAAATGAAAGTTTTACTGGGCTATAGCGTTGGGGGGGGGTTATCTCCACAGCCCTTACCTACAGCACACATAAGCAAATTTACTCATGCCTGTGTTCGGGACATAAGTAGGATAGGTTTGGATGTAGAAATCGAGAAGAAAAGGAAAGAAAGTTTGAAAGAATAGCAGAAGAATCGTCCTGTCGGGTGGAGTCTACCCACCCTCTTCTGCTTGTGTGTAACGCGAAGCCATGGACGTTGTGTTGACCCCTCTTACCTTACAACGCCCCCTGATCCCGACTTAAGTACGTCTAGTCTACTGTCCCGTCCTGTACAAGTTAGTGTGTCATTGTGTCGCCCTGCATCCGCCTTCCCCCTGCTGCCCTGGTGCAACACCCACACCGATCTACGAAAAGCACTAGTCCCTCATGTTGACCTAGAGAAACGATCAGACCTTCAACTCATAATTAATGTATTTGTTTTTTTTTCTTTAGCCAAATTCAAATTACAGCTGTCATTTACATACATACATATACTTAATTTTTATTATAGGTACATTTCATTTAATTCAGGAAATCATAAAAAAAAAATAATCTACATAATTCAAATTCTCTTAATACTCTAGAAGGAATAGCTAGTAAGATTTCTCTTAACGCTCCAAAAAAATAAAAATAAAAATAAAAATTGTAAACAACTAAAAAAAAACAGGATAATTATGCTTATAAAATCCCTCAGTAGTTCCTAACTTTATCGCCACCACTGTCGTGGTTCCCCTCCAATAAAGCTCATAAGGTTACTAATATGTATGTATGTATATATACGTAGGTTATTTAAATATGTGCATATGCATAACCTTAAATGAATGAAAAAAAGCGTTGTGTTGTTACTCACCGAACTCTCCCTCGACGAAGGCGCCCGCATCCATGGGAAAGGGTGGCTGGAACGTAAACGTCAAAAAAACTCAATAACTACATGCATACATAGGTATAACCTTTCCAGTAGCTGGCATGAACAATTTAAAGTAAATCCTCTCTCATTACTAGATTACCTACTATCCAGCATGGACTACCACACGCCGCGGCTACACTATTTTTAACAAAAAAAAATGAAAAACAAAAACTTAAAATTATCGACTTACTCCACAAAAACTAAGATCGAATCTGCGGGACTGCCGCGGAAAATTAATAAAATAATTAATTCAATAAATGATAAAATCGTATGGTGAGCAAAGAAATGAAAAACTTAAAGAAACTAACCTCAAACTATTGCTTAAACCTAAGGAAGTAGAAAAAAAAAACAAAAAAAAAACAAAAACGTGAAAACTCAGCTAGCTAGCATATGTACAAATTTCCCCGTGGTGCTAAGTAATTCATGCGGCTTAAATTTATGTGTTTATATGCATATATGTATTTCTATGTATGAATATGTACGAAAGGCAAAAAAATTCATGAAAATCATCCGCGCCAAATGATGAATTTTTCTAAATTTAAATAAAGGTGAAGCTCGAAAAGTCAAAACAAAGTTAATTCAAGCCAAATAAAACAAAATCAAAAAAACTGAGTGCAAAGAAAAACTAAAGAAAAGCAGGCGATCATCCGCGAGAGCGTGGTGAGATTTTCGGTAGGGACGTTTTGGAAGTCCTTATCCACTTCCAGCGTGGTGTCCGGCGCTCTGGTTGTGGGTCGTTATGAATATACATACATATGTTCCCCGTTTCCCCTTTTCCCCTTTTCAGCTTTCCAGTCTTTCTCATAGGCTCTATGTAAAATTGTGTCTCCGTTCACGTATTTTTCACTGCACTTGCATATATGTGTCAAATGGGCATAATGTACGCCGGTCGTTAACCTCTCTATTACATATGTACCTCGGCTTTTTGCATCGAGCAATACATAGCTGTCCGGTCTCCAACTCTCTTTTGAGGCTCTGGTACCGCTCCTCGTCTGGTGAGGACCTCTTCACGGCAGGATTTGGCGCCTTTTCTTTCTAAAAAGCCGAAATGCTTTTTTTTCTAGCTGTCTACTTTTGGCAAAGTTCCGTATCACCAGAAACGCACTTCTTTAGAGCTCCACTTCACTTTCTAATCTGATTTGAGACTTTAATTCCCTTGGCGATCTTGCCCCCGATGCACTAGTAAGCTACACCAAATTCCTTCACGAAGAACTTTCACTCAAATTTCAACTGCACACACACGCATTCTTTCGTATCCCGGACATGACGCACACACACATACGCTCACAATCATACACGACTACATCCTATCAAACAAGTTTCCTGTAACATAGGGCAGAAATTAGACAGGGTTTGATTGGGTTCGATGCTGTTTGCTGTGGTTTAACGTGGTTTGATATGGCTGTTAACTTAACAGGCCCGTGCAACAAGCAGCAGACTGAACAATTGCGGCCGTTTATCGAAAGTGTCTCTCACAAAATCATTGAAGTGGAGAACAAACTCGCAAAGCGAATTGATGAGGAGATTTCGTCGCTCACGACTGCTGTAGCTGAATCAACAGCGGTCATTTCGGCACAGAAGGAGAGGGTGGAAAAGTCTGAGTTGGAAATTGAGTGTTTGAAAGCGGAGTTAGCGAAGGGAGTGCAACAGCGATTGACTACTGATTTTGCTGCTGACGCCGTCGCTTTTGGCGTACCATTTAAGGAAGGGGAAAACCTGAAGAGCATATTCAATCAGGTCTGTTTGTCGACCGACTTCCTCGCTCCCCAAATACGAGATATATTTCGCACAAGGCCATCACGTGCTGGCCTTAACGGCGCGATTGTGATAAAATTCCATACACCTCTTGATCGCAATCGTACTCTCCGCGCCTTCGGCGAATATCGCAAGCGTGTGAAAACTGCTGTTCCCCTGCAACCCCTTGGCATACAGGGGAGTTTTCATTTATATGAGAGCCTTAGCAAAGAAAATAGGCTATTGCTGCAAGCGGGCATAAAACTTCGGCGTGAGGGGAAATTGTGGTCTGTTTTTCTATCCGTGGCTGTGTGCACCTACGACAGACCGATGATAAAGCCAGGCAACCAACCAAAGTTTCATGCCNGCCTGTGTGTTTGTTTGATTGTATGTTTGAATGTATGTTTGTTGTTTTGTCTTTTGTGTGTTTTGATTACTTTTGTAATGTAAAGATAGCGCAACTCAATTTGTTTTGTTTCGACTTTCTGTCATGCTCTTGTTTTTGCTACCTTAAAGTTGCTTTAAATTCTGCTGCCCAAAATAAGTGCGAACTTTAGAGGTCCGAATGGAATTGCGGACAATAGCCTTGCGATGCTGAATATTTTGTGCATGCGGAAAAATGCGTTCAATGTTGTGCACTTTAATGCGCGCAGCTTGAATAGTGAAAAGATGGATGAAATTAGAAGAATATTTGAATCCTCTTGTGTTGATGTCATTTGTGTTTCCGAGACCTGGTTTAGACCTGAGGTAAAGGACGCCCTTTTTGACATAAACGGTTACACGATTTATAGGACGGATAGAAAGGTTAATAAAGGTGGTGGTGTCGCTATGTACTGTAAAAATTACTTAAAAACTCGGTTTCTATCAGGAACATCTGATAGCGCTACTGAGCATTTGTTAGTTGAAGTGTCTAGTTTATTCTCCAAAGTCCTTTTGTCTTGTGTTTATAACCCTCATAAATGTTATAGTGTGAACGAATATTTTACTATGTTGTCATCTGTCGCTGTTGATTATAATGATATTATTATTTGTGGAGATTTTAATGTGAATCTGTTGTGTAACGACTCGTATAGCTCTCGCTTGTTAGATTATGTATCTGGTGTTGGTCTAGATGTGGTTAATTCATCGGTACCCACAAGGTATGGGCAAAACTGTTGTCCCAGCCTGCTCGATTATTTTATTGTGTCTGATATGTCAATAGTTTTAAAATTTGATCAAATCACATTCATCTCGGACCATGATCTTATTTTCTGTGCGTTTGATATAAAGTTTGACCGACATAGTTTAGTAACTAGTCCGTCCATCTTTCCGGATTATCGTTTACCTAAGCTCAGTGCATGAGAAATTACGCTTTTTAAATGAGATTATCTTAGACCTATATAGGATTCACGTACCAACTCGCACTTACCGTGGTAGATATCCCTCATGTCCCTGGTTCAACAAATCGGTTCGTGCGTTGATAGTGCAGCGTAATAAAAAATATTCCTCCTGGAAAAAAGAACCGCACTGAGGACAGCTGGCGTGCGTATAACTTGTCCCAAATGAGACCACGGCCACCATAAAGCGTGAGAAATGCAAGTATTATAGTAAAATGTTAGACACCTCACTACCAAATCATGTTCTGTGGCGTAACTTAAAAAACCTTCGTGTACATGTTAGTGACAGCCCTAATTGTTCCCTTAGTCCTGAATACCTCAATAATGCCTTTGTCAATCGTGTTACCCCATCCTGTGTTAATACTTGCTCCATTCCCTGTCCTTCGCCTGACTCGTCTGTTTGTACAAATTTTGAGTTTGAAGCTGTGTCAGAGGTTGAAGTAGCAATGTGTATTAATAAAATAAGGTCAAATGCAATAGGGGCGGATAGCATTCCAATTAAATTTGTAAAACTAATTACCCCATACATTCTGCCTACTCTCACACACGTTATCAATCATAGTATCACAACGTCATGTTTCCCTGATGCGTGGAAAGTTGCCACGGTTCAACCAGTTGGTAAAACCAAGGCGGCGTGTAATCCTGCTGATTTTCGACCTATTAGTATCTTACCCGCACTCTCTAAAGTCTTCGAATTATTGATGTCCGACCAAATCCATAACCATATTGACAGATTTAGCCTGCTGTCCCCGTTTCAGTCAGGCTTCAGAGCAAAGCATAGCTGCTCCACGGCAATCTTAAAAATTTTAGATGACATTAGAACCCCTTTCGACAAAACCCAACTGACTTTATTATGCCTACTTGACTTTTCTAAAGCTTTTGACTCCGTGAACCACGACTTACTCTGTATGAAATTAAAAAGCTACTTTGGCTTCGGGGACTCCGCAACGCGTCTCATGCGGAGCTACTTAGCTGATAGAACTCAGTGTGTAAAAATTGGCTCCAATACCTCTGGTCTTAAACCACTGCTAGCTGGTGTACCCCAAGGCTCTATCCTGGGTCCACTATTGTTCAGTCTTTTTATAAATTACATATTTTCTGCATGCCATCATGTATATATGCATGCATATGCGGATGACATCCAACTGTACCTGTCTGGAAATCATGAGGAAACAGGTGATCTTTGTACAAGGCTTAATAACGACTTAACATCCATCTTTGCATGGGCGAGGAGAAATGACCTGTGTCTAAACAGTGATAAATCTTACCTGCTGCCGGTCTCTAAAAAACGAATAATTTTTCTAAAACTTGTGTCTAAGGTGACTAATCTTGGGTTCATCATTAATACTAGTTTAACATGTGACGATCATATACAAAGTATACAACTTCCTAAGAAATTTACGAATCTCTGCGAATTATACGCCAGTCCAGGTTAGGAGAAAGCTTGCGATCCAATTAATAATGCCAATCATATGCTACCCTGTGCTTGTTTATAGTTAATTGAGTTCTCTATCTGCTCATAAAATTAATGTAGCATTCAACCATGTTACACGATATGTGTTCGGGTTAGCTAAATTTGACCATATCTGTGGTTGGAGGTCACGTTTATTAGGCTGTGAAATATCTGATTATCTGAAAGCCAGAAACTGCATCTTTCTCTATCAACTTATTGTGCACAGGGAGCCTGGTTATCTATATGACAAGCTCATTTTCCCTAAATCAGCTCGAATTAATGATTCGATAGTACCAGATTATAATTATCTAACCTCCGCACGGCTATTCTTTGTCAATACTATTCGAATTTGGAACTCTATTCCAATGGCAACTCGCAGTAGTCTAAATAAAAGCAACTTTAAGGATGTTCTATATGCGTACTTTCGTTAAAATAATTTATGTTGTATAGTTATGAGATTCGCTATCTGAGTATAAAATTTCAAGTTAATATGTATAACCACTGTATTGTTTAATTGTCTGTTTATTATGAGTTTTAGTCTTACTTTGTTATAAGTTTTAGTTTAAGTAACCATTATTACCTTATTATATCCTTTTGGTTGTACTATAAAAGATCTCAGATCTTATTGTACTAATGTTTTAGCAAATAAAATGAATGAAACAAAATGCATTTCTAAGCCACCTCTCAAGCCCACCCATATTAGCGCCAGATTAAAATTTGCCGAAGAATACGTGCAGAAAATCTTCATTTGGAAACACGTTATCTTCAGCGACGAAAAAAAAATTTAATCTGGATGGTCCAGATGGATTCCGATACTATTGGCACGATTTACGGAATGAAAGGCGGTTCATGTCAAAAAGAGCTCAAGGTGGAGGGTCTGTTATGATATGGGCAGCATTCAAAAGCGAATCGAGGTCCCAGATTGCTTTTGTTTCTGGGAGAATGAACGCTTTACTATACCAAGACACGTTGTTTGATTATTTACTTCCACTTATAACGCTTTCCGAAGACAACGAAATCATTTTCCAACAGGATAATGCCCCTATTCATAGGGCGAATTCAACAAAACAGTGGTTCAATGACTTCGGTATAGAACTCTTACCATGGCCAGCTCCAAGCCCATATTTGAACCCTATTGAAAACTCGTGGGGAATCCTCGCAAGGAAGGTTTACGATCCAGAAAAGCCGTCAATTGAAAATGTGGAAGAGCTTAAAGAGAGGATAATCAGATCGTGGAACGAGATTCCTACTGAAATTCTTAAAAGCCTAATCGAAAGTGTTCCTCGGCGATTACTTGCCGTAATAAAAAATAAAGGAAAATCTACTACGTAAATAATAAGCTTGAGTTTATAATTATGTCCAGGTGGCGATCATTTGATTTGTGTTATTTTTCTTACTGGATAAAAATATATTATACTTTTATTTTTAAAAATTATTTTTTTTTATCTTTTATTAATTTTTGTATAGCCATTTGGAAATGTATTTCGTTTTATCAGGTTTTCAAAATAAAATCGCTTTGAGTTTATAATTATTCGCAGCACTGTACATTATTTAAAAGAAAAAAAACTCGGAAACTTACACGGAGTCGCTTTTGCTTTCATGCCGCGCGGACTCACAGCGAGCGTGGTGCAACCAGAGAACGGAAAAAAATAAATTTATTTATAAACATAAGCATAGATTATTTAATACAATCTTTTTTAAAGTTGTATACATAATTATGTACATACATAACATGCGTATTTATATATGTACATACGTATGTATGTATTTATGTACGTACATATGCATGTATATTGTCTTTACAGAGAAAAATAAGCAAAGAGGATAGTATAATCGTTTGTACCGCAGAAACAAAAAACAACTAAACACTTTTTAACACCCCCAAAACAGGTTGCTACTTGTAGCAGTTATGCTGTACACGTGAACGAAATATAATCCTTGGTAAAAAAATGTATTTGTGGATTGTTGTTCAATGACATATCGTCGCCTGGGTAAAAGATTGTCGTAAGCGCCATTTTGACGATTTTTAGTTCTAGATGCAGTTATATATTTTGGAATAAGGTCTTTCGATTGGTGTTATCTGTTTTTAGATATCTCCTTTAGTTTCCGAGATATTGACTACAACTTTTTCGATAATTTAGTAAAAATTTAGTTGGTGATGCATTCATATTAAACTAATCAATATCCTAGAAATGGCGTTCTCCATTTTTGGATATCTCATTTAGTTTTGTTGAAATATACCAAACAATACAACCCTGTTATGTACACATTAAAGATGGGCACGGGCCGGAATATTTGCTGTCAGCACGAACTCGTGCGTGCATGGGCGTTCAGTAAAATTTCATAAAAGTACGAAAAAGCCCGTTGCTAATACTACAAATTTAGATAAGCTTTTGTTTTTATACAAAAAAAATAGTACATATTAAAACTCTTTTGATAAGGGAAAAGCAAAAAAAGAAATATTTGGCAACCGATAGAAAAAATAAGATACTTAGTAGTTTTTTTTACATATCTGTACATAAAATACCTTCCACTTCCCAGAAAATATATTATAAAAATCTTTGATGTAAAAAATTGTGTAGCTTAAGTAAATATACATACATAAACACAAAATTTAAAATATGTACACATGTATACATACCATAAAAGTTGACTCTTTATTTCCGGGCTCTGACGTGTCCCGTCGTGCCGGGCCGGGCGTGTTTTTGAAAGGGCCCAGCCTTTAACCAAGAAAAAAAAGATTTAATTGCAGTTTTTATAAGTCGGGTACTCGATAATAAAAGAAATAACTGCCGGTTGCGTATAGTCATTTTTGCGTTTTCTTTAAATCGCCAGCATTTCAATGGCTACCAACTATTTGTTTAACGTACCAAAGTTGAAAGGGTGTGAAAACTATGGCGAATGGTGTTTCGCGGCAGAGAATTTTCTAGTCCTAGAAGGCATAAAGCATTATGTCAAGCCAGAATCAGGAAAGACATTAGAAGCTGCAGATGACGAAAAAACCAAGGCGAAATTGATTATGACAATAGATCCGTCATTGTTCGTGCATGTTAAAGAGGTTAGGTCATCAAAGAAACTCTGAGAAAAGCTGAGAAATTTATTTGATGACAGCGGATTTTCTAGAAAAATCAGTTTACTTCGTCTTTTAATATCGACACGGCTGGATAATTGTAGTTCGATGACATCATACATAACTCAAATAATTGATACTGCACAGAGGTTGAATGGAACGGTCTTCAAGATTGACGAAGAGTGGATCGGATCGCTATTACTCGCAGGTTGTTGTTGTTGTTGTTGTAGCGGCTACAACAACCCCGCCCAGGACGGTTGGTATCTCAGTCGTTGTCGTCAAGTTCCACTAACGGCAACCCTAGGAAGCGTGCAGCTTCTGTGGGGTTGGTCCACAGGGACAAGGCCGTTAGGGTTGTCGGGTTTTCCGGGCATGCGGAGAGATGTTTCGAATCATGTGGGGTCTCTCCGCATGCCGGACACTCATTCGGCACATCCTCATTCAATCTACTCAGGTAGGAGTTTAACCTGCTGCAGTAGCCGGAGCGAAGTTGTGCTACCGGCAGGTCTACCTGGTCGCTTTTCACCTATGATCATGGGGATCGAACACTCAGGCATACAAATAACATCAGACTCCATTAAAAGTAAGTTGATGGATATGGAGTCTCCAGATATACATGTGAACAACGTTGCGGGTGCATTTGCAATTCATTCGAAAAACGAAAGAAAACACAACATTGGCACGAATGATTCTCAAAAACCAAGCTGCATAAAAAAGGCTATTAAATACTTTAGATGTAAAAAATTCGGTCATTACAAAAATCAATGTCCAAATTGTAACGAAAGAAAATTGCGAACGCAAACAAATGCATTTAGTGCGGTTTTCCTAAACGGAAACTTCAACAGCAGCGAATGGTACATCGACTCGTGTGCTAGTGTACACTTAACTCCACGAGAGGATTGGATTAAAAATGCATCCTACGAGCAAGGCAGAGAAATTATTGGAGCAAATAATGAAAAAGGGCAGGTGTTATGTTCGGGAGACGTAAAAATTACAACTTATACGAATGAATGCGATTATTAAATATCTGTTGAGAACGTGCTTTGTGTTCCAAGCCTGACAACAAATCTGCTCACCAGAAAACCATGCCTTATACTCCACAACATAACGGAGTGAGTGAAAGATTCAATCACACAATAGTCGAAAGGGCAAGATGTCTATTCAAATGTTTTATTTATTTTATTTCTTAACCTTTTTGACCGCAAATATCGTAAATAAAAACTCAATTTATTTTGTAAATCAATTTTTTTTTTATTTCTACCGATGCATTTCAGTTGGCAGCTGAGCAACCATCATCAGCCAGCGTCAAGTGAACACTCTGATGATGGTTGCTCAGCTGCCAACCGAAATGCATCGGTAGAAATAAACAAAAAATTTGATTTACAAAATAAATTGAGTTTTTATTTACGATATTTACGGTCAAAAAGGTTAAAAAATAAAATTAATAAAAAATTTGAATAATAAGACCACAAGCAGACTAAATTTAGTGATTAAATTACTAGAACTGTTTCGCAAGATGCCTACTTTTTGACGCCAATTTAGGCAAGCGGTTTTGGGCTGAAGCTAAAAATATGGCGGTATATCTTCTGAATCGTAGTGTGACAGCGGTGCTTGGTGGCAAAACGCCTTACGAGGTTTGCACTGGTTCTAAAATGTTTCGAGGACAACGAAGCGTGGGAGTTAGTTGACACTCCACAGAACGGTAAGATAGTAAAATGCAAATGGGTCCTGAGGAAGAAATATGATGCTGATAACAAAGTACGTTTTCGCGCTCGCTTAGTTGCCAAAGGGTATTCCCAAGAGGAGGGTGTAGATTTTAAAGAAACTTTTTCTCCAGTTGTTAGACATACTACCTTAAGAATGTTATTTGCGTTATCAGTTCAGCTTGGGCTCCAAACGAATCATCTCGATGTAAAAACTGCCTTTTTAAACGGAGATTTTGAGGAAACTATTTACATGTCGATACCAGAAATGTTTCCTGATGTAGGCCAAAATAACAAATTAAGAAAGGCAATCTATGGCCTCAAGCAATCGCCAAGGGCCTGATACAAAAAGGTAGCTGAGTGTTTACTGGCAATTAGCTACCAAAGATCTAAATTAGAGCCTTGCATGTATACAAAAATATAAGATCAATCCAAAACTGTTGTTACTCTTTACGTAGATGATTTCTTTATTTTTTTCAAACGACAATTCTAAAACTAAATTTTTGAAAGAGTTGCTAGCCAGTAAATATAAAATCAAAGATTTGGGCGAAATCAAAAAATGTCTTGGTATGAATGTAATTACAAACAAATTTGAAAAAACAATATCCTTATGTCAAAATAAGTTTGTTGATCAACTATTGCAAAAATTTAACATGAATGATTGTAAAACTGTAGATACACCAATGGAGAGTAAGTTATCTATTGTTCGCGAAAACATTTGCGAAATCAACTTTCCGTATCAACAGTTAATAGGAAGTCTTATGTATTTAGCTGTCTTGACTAGACCAGATATTGCATACGCTGTAGGTTTTCTTAGCCAATTTAATCAAAGTTTTACAAAAGAGCATTGCGCATATGCGTAACGAATTCCAAAATATTTAAAGAGAACCAAAAATTATGGCATAATGTACATAGCTAATGAATGCTCAGAAATAAAAGGATTTGTTGATGCCGACTGGGCTACTGAATACTGTAGATAGAAGATCCTACACTGGCATGTGTTTCAAGTTGTCCGGAGGTGTAATTTGTTGGGAGTCTAAGAAGCAGCCAACTGTAGCTTTATCAAGCTGTGAGGCTGAATATATGGCTAGCTCGGACGCTGCAAAGAGGCTAAATATTTAAGAAACTTACAATTTGAAATAACAAAAACAATGTATAGCATTAACTTATTTAATGACAATCAGAGCGCACAGAAGCTGACGGCAAATCCTATACTTCATAAAAGAAGTAAACACATTGATATCCGATATCACTTCAGCCGAGAATGTGTAAACAGAAATATAGTTAATATTATGTATTTGCCTACAGCCGACATGCCTGCTGATTTATTTACAAAGGGCTTATGTAATATAAAACATTATAATTTACTTAATAAGCTGGGAGTTCAACACATCGAAAATTTGTGAATTTTATTGCTTGTTTGCTATAGTGGGGGTGTTGAATTATACCAAACAAACCAACCCTGTTATGTACACATTGTGAACTAATACACTAAGACCTTAAAATAAACTCTTTTTCTTTCAACATCGTCAACTGCAGTCACGTTTTTATTAATAAGTTTCCGAGATATTGAGTAAAAAGTGTCGTTAATTTGGTAGAAATTTGATTACATTTTGTCGTATTTCATACAAAGTGGCTGCCAAATTGTGGACAAATGACGCTTACGACAAAATTTTACTAGAGCAAATCCTTCATAAACTCAAAACTAATTAACAATAAACATTAAAAATTAAATAATTTAAGAATTTTGTTCACTAGTAACATTTTCAGGGACTTTGGAGAAAATATATCTTCGTGTTTTTGAGAAATTGCATTCCAAGCTTCAATTGCGATTTCCCCCAACCTGCCGAAATTAACATACGACAATCTTTTACCCAGGCGACGGTATGTATATATGTATGTATATGTATGTAGATATGGGGAAATTCGCTTAAACAAAGAATTCAGGCCGGTCCACATACCTACAACGTTGGCGTTGCGTTGGCGTTGAATTTCAATGCAGCCGTCCACATAGCCAAAATTTGGCAACGCTAACGCCAACACAAAGCAGAAAGATCGCGTGCGACGGTCGTCAGCCTCTAATCTCGGTTACGCAAATTTTCCCATATCTCTGTACATATACATACATACCCTGCAAGAACAGTGACTATCATTTGAGTAGCAAGACTGATACCTACCTACAAGTTTCTATCCCTGCAAGAACAGTGACTATCATTTGACAAATCATGTGTGTGTGAAAAATCTGATAGAAACTTTTGCTTACGTGTGATGCTTCATCTTCTTCTAACATATACATTTTGGCATATTGCTAGACTGCTTATTCCCTTTGAGTTCGGCATTTAAATTCTAAACATCAGTGATGTAAACCTTCGACAATTATGAGTTGTAGTTGTTGTTACGGCTACTAAGCCCCGCTCGGGTCGGTTCATCCGTCAACGTTGTCGTCCGTTTCATCTAAGGGGAGGCCCAGGAAGTATGCGACTTCAACAGGGTCTGCCCATAGGGACACGGTCGTCAGCTGGGTGGGATTCTAAGGGCATGTGAAGAGGTACCGAGAGTCATGTGGCGACTCTCCCCATTCCGGCCATTGGTTGGGCACATCCTCATTAATTCTGCTCAGGTATGAGTTTAGCCTGCTGCAATAGCCAGAGCGAAGTTGGGCTATTGTGGTGCGGGTCTACATAACTCGAGACTGATTCCCTGTGAATGCCGTTCAGGGCCTCAGGGCCTCTGGACTTCGTCCGTCAGTTCGTAGAGATGCCTCCTGACGTGCCTTGGCGAGGGCTCTTCTGCAAGCAGCTGTTTGCTAGGATGACCACGTCTGTGGCTCCCCACAAGGAACTGATTGCAGAGCATTGTGTTATGCTCCTTGACGGGGAGCATCCAGGCCTCGTCGTGTAGGTGGTGTTGGGGCGTCATCAGGAGGCTTCCGGTTGTTGTAGTAGCAGCATACAAGTTCCCCAAAGGGTTTTTGGGGAGTGTTGCTGGAGTGACAGCCCTTGGCCAGATATAAATCTGGGTCGTTCCGGTTACGTAGACCCGACTGTCGTGGGCATCCGGTCGCTGTTCGTAGTGCCGTGTTCGGGCAGGTCTGTAGCTTCATCCACTGCGTCCTGCTAGTCCCAGGCGACTACACGGGCGCTGCATAGTTTGGAACCGGCCGGTAAATTGCCTTGTATGTTGCCAAGAACGTTTCTTTATCTTTGCCCTAAGTGCTGCCGGCCAGCAACTTGAGGACATTGTATGCGCCGAGAAAGAGAGCAGACTGTCGAAGGTAACTCCGAGGATTTTCGGGTTATTCACCGTTGGTATTCAGCCCTATTCTGCATTTCGATAACGTTCCCGCATTCCGCTCCGCAAGAATCGAACTTAGGTATTCTGCGTTACGATCGAATCGAAAGAGGAAGAGGGAAAACATCTTTCGAAATCAGCTGTTTGCCTAGGAATGTGTGAAATCGAAACAAAACAAAATAAATATTTGCCAACAAATGATAGCAGCTTATGAAGTTAAAGTTTGTAAATATTTTAAAATAACTAAAAATATCTAACAGCATTGTAATTTAAAAATAAAATTTCGTTTGTGCTTTATTTAAGTGGAAACATAATTATAAAACTGAAATCCATAGCCGCGGCGTTATTGCTTGAAGAGGAGAACGAGTCCCAGATTGCTGATGCGGAAATTGAAAGGCGGAGATTTAGGGACATGTTTGATCTTTCTCAGATGTGTGAAGAGTCCTAAATTCATTATGAACTGTATTACTCATCGCCCAAAGCCAGTGAAATTATAAACGTTGTTTGAGCACCACAACATTTGCATTTACTACAGAGTGGAGGATTTGAACGCAAATGAATTCCATTTTGAAAGCCGTCAGGAGGGGAAGAACAAAGCTCCAAAGCAAATTCGAATTCGACAACATACGCACCTCTTTTTAAAAAGTTAATAAAAACGAGTGCAATAATAAAAACATTTTTTTTGTTATGTAACTTCACATTTTATGTATGTATGTACATACTTCTATTAATTTTATATACAAAGAATAAATTGTATTCAGTGCATTTCACAGTCTTATTTATAGATAATGAAAACAAAAACGCGCAATATCCCTTTTGGATGCTAATATTTGAGCCAATTTTTAGTATTGCCCCTATTACCGCTGCGAAAACACAGAAATCGAGAAAATTCATTTATGATGACTTACAATCATGCACAGTATATTTTACTTAATTTTTTTATAAAGTTTTATTATTTAAACCCACGAAAATAACAATCGAAACATTCTCCATCAACAAATTTGCAACTAAGAAAAACGGAACTCCGATCGAAATGTAGAATAGGTATAATCGTAAATTTCGAAGATTGATCGAAAGGAAACGGAGCGCAGAATACCAAAGAAAACTTCGATTCGAGTCGAAATGCAGAATAGGGCTGATTGTTACGCCATCAACGTGAATACCCAGTTTCAGTCTGACCTCCTTCGTCCAGGGTGCCGAGGGTTGCCGAGGATTTCGCAGGGATAGGCGATATAACCGTTTACTTTCGAGCACAAGTAATCAATTCCATTCCCAGCACAATCTTCTTGTCTCTTGGACCGCAGCTATTAATATTCCATGCCTTCCCATGAAGACAGTTATCTCCAGGGTTCGTATTTGCACACACATGTGCAGCACATCCTAACATTTTAAGCTCACACACGTGTGCTGTGCATATAAAAAATTAAAAATTTGCTCACATCACATGTGTGTGCCGTTTGGTAAACAGCACGGGCACATGTGTGTACTTTCTTTTTATTAATGTAAAGCACACGCACATGTGTGTGCTATGCGTAGAGAAACTTATACACTTCGAATTCTAACTCAAATCTTAAAATAATTTTTTAATATGTTTTCTGTCATATAAAAAACAAACAACATCTCACTTTTTATTGAATTGTCTTTCAAAAAATAACGTTTAATAAACAAATTCTTTTAAGAATATATTATGTGCATGTGCATGGGCTGAAATTTGTACAAAAATCGGCTCACACACATGTGCATGTGCTTAATAACAAACAGCACACACTTTTCTGTGAGTAGAGTTTGTTTTCCACTTATGCACACACATGTGTATGAGCAGTGAGTGCAAGTTGAATGTGTTTCTGGCGTGTGTGTGAGCAGAGCATGTGTGTGCAAATACGAACCCTGGTTATCTCCTCGATCTTGCTCGTTCGTTACAGTTGAATTGTAGCACCTTTGTGTGCCTTGGGAGACCAATTATGATGTGTGGAGTTAAGGAATTGTGTTGCCTGCCGGCTTCCTGCTGTATGTGCTGCAAAAGCTGGTGCTACCTTGTGGTGGTGGTTGGCGGTGTCGCGCGGGAGGTATGCGACTGGGCAGCACAGCAGGGGCCCACATAGTCACTCGTCCAATCACGCGTGTTGCGAAGTCCTGAGCATGCCCTAAAGTGGTACCAGCCAAGGCAGGAGTTGCACTTGGCTGATGTCACGTTTCGGTATATTCTGGACTGACAAACCGAGCAGATTGTCGGAGGGACTAGGAGTTGCCGGCGGCGGTGTGTGGCTGCTATTGTGTTTGTTTGTGTGTATATTATTGTGTTGTGTTAGGGTGTGGGTGTGTTGGTTCTGTGCTGCACGGGCGGGTGGTGGTTTGCCGTAAAGGCGGTCCAATTCGCACAGCATGGGGCCACGAACGACGTGGTCCATTGCCGGTGCGTACGTAGGCCCGAGCAGTTACGGAGGTTACTCCACGCGTCACAGGCATTGTACCTCTGGCGGGGGTTAGATCCCCGAAACAACAGCCTGTGGTCGGGTAAAACCCGAGTCGTTCCGGTACGTGGAACCGGTTGTCGTGGGAATGGCCATTATGAGTGATCAACCTTGACAGAAATATAACTCAACAACATAGTATATACAGTAATAAACCTTTTTGAGTACTCCTCGGGGGTAAAATCTGATCAGAGTTGATAATGAGAAGGAGCGTGAATTTTGCCGATTTAGAGTTGCATACAAATTTACTGTGGTAATAAAGGGAGCAACAATCGTACTATGGCAGAGTGGCACAGGTAATTTTGTAAACAAACACTTTTCTTATAATTATAAGAGATAGTTGCTATTCATTTTGCAATATTCCGATATCCAGCGTGCAGCCAGAGGCAGTGGCATGTGGGCCTCACTAAAATCTACTCATCATGTTGGAGCAGCTCCGGGTAATGGACCATGGAATGTGCTGGCTGAACTTATGACCACCATAACCTACGGAGTCTCCAAGCAAATGCGTGTCCTGAGTTTATACGGTAGCCATTCATAGCAATTACTATTGTATGTGTGTATGATTCATATTTGTGACATTCTATACTTTGATGTTGAGTATTTTTGAGGAGCTCCGGGTAATGGTCGCTCAAACTTGGTTGTGCTTAATGAGCTCTCTGGGCGGATGCGCTGGCAGGCTTTAGAGTCTATAACTGTACAAACCTTTTTTTTGTTTTGGAATAACATAACGGATCATTGTTGCCGCACGGACATAACGCTTTCCTTGGGTTATTTAAGACGGCAATGGAGTATATGCCTTCTGACGACCACAAAACCAAGCGTGGACGTGAATTGCTGGTGAAAACGTTGGACCAAATTAATTTTGTATAAATAGGAATAGTAAGAATTTCATACTCTTGGCGTTAATAAAAGTACATTAAACTGGTAATACCAGCGATTCGAGGTAATAAAAATTGTGTTAAGTGAAAAAATGTTGTACGTTCTTTTATTTACAACATACTAAATATAGTAGTGAAAAAATTATATAGTTGCCATTAAACAATAAGCGTTAGCATTTTAGTAGTGAGTTTATAGTGGGGAGTGAATATGCAGTTCATTTATAAAAGTGTAACTGCTCATACAAAAGGGATAAATTTAACAAAAGTTCTTTGTTAACATAAATGGTTAATAATATTTCAGGGACCGACCTCTTCCGACATTTTTGGACGTTTTTAAGCAGTTGTCTTCTAACTAGAACTACCCCAAATAAAACCACATTCATACCTGTACAAAATTTACAAAAATTCAACTTTTTAATAAGAATTTTTATAATTTTTGGTATGCAGCTTTTTAATATATTTAGTTTTAATTTAACAAAGTACAAGTTTGAAGCTGCGAAAAAATCCCGTTGATTTTTTATTTTTATTTTTTACTGACGACGTCACTCATTTTCTTCCATATAAAGTATGTTTGATAAAGCGTTTATATGAAAGAAAATGTGCAACAGGTCAACAAAAGCAATTAGCAAAAATCAATGGGATTTTTAGCAACTTCAGCTTGCTATTTTGAATATTAAAATTTAATGGACTATAAAACTGTATACTAAGAATTATTATGAAAACTCGTATTACAAAGTTTGATAATCTGATTAAACTTTGTTTAATTTTTGTAAATTTTATACAGTTCGAAATGACATGGATGGCTTTGAACTTAATGAAACTGCCGATAGCAAAATGTAGACAGAGTTGCAAATAATCATATTTAATTCTTACTTAAGTGGGCAGCAGTTGTCATTTAAATAAAAATCATATGGAAACGTGAAACCTAAAAAAAAAATTGTTCACTTAAATTGCTGTTGTGAAATTGGCCGTTATACTGCCTTAAAACACATTCACTTAACACATTAAAAATAGAAATTAATTTGATTGCATATACAATTTAAATTTCGGAGTTGAGCTGTCAAGCTCTTAAATATGCATGTAGAGACAAAAGAAAATAAGCAAAGACCCAGTAAACAGTTATGATATTATATGTACATCCCTTGATGACAATAACGAATTCACTGTTACTATTGCTGTATAAGGAAAATTTGGAAATAAAAATCTCCCGGTAATTTATTCCACATTTTCGGCTGCAGCGCTTTTTTTTATATAAAACATAAAAAATGTATTGATAAATATATAAATTCATATAATAAAATGCAAGTTTTAAGCGGCTAAAAAATAGCATGGATTTTTAATATTTTTTTGCTGACGACTTCCCCGGATTTTTTCATATACCAAGTTCAATTTATAAAAACGCGTTGAGTTTTTAAATTTTTGTTTGCAAACTTTCATTCTCATTTTTTCCGCAAGAAATTTATTTTTATATTTGAAAAAAGTCAATCAATGCGATTTTTTAGACTCTCAAAACTTATTTTACTACAATTTAATAAGCCATGTAACTGCGTACCCAAATTTTTCTAAAAATCGGATTACAAAGTTCAAAACAAAGTTGGTTGAATTTTTCTAAATTCTGTATAGAGATTGAAAGTTTGCTTCATATGGTTTTTGGTTAATGCATGGCCAATATTGTTATAAGAAGATAATAAAAAAGCTAGTTTGAACAACATTGTAAATATGAAAAAAATTCATACAGTTGTGACCGCCAGTATATATGTATCTGTGGACATTTGACAAAACAACTTCTCTCGAGAAAAGACAATTTTCCAAGATTCCTATCATATGTGTACATGAATTTTCAATGCGCGTATTTCTATATCACCGCCATATTTATATGACCTTTAATAATAAAGTTATAGCAGTCTTATAATGAACTTCTTTCTTATTTTTTTAGAAATAGCATTTGAAAAAAGACCTTCTTTCGAATAAGTTGGTATTCAAACAAATTTCAAACAGAAAAACATACTTTTATTAAAAGAACGTGTCTCTATTTATCCTCTGTGCAATTTCTGCGATTTGCATTTGACAGAAAAACCTGTCATTAAACGCATTAATGCAAAGCATCAGTCTCTTATTTCTCAACCATAGGAGATAAAAGTAATCAATTTGCGAAACTTTGTTAAAAAATTTTATTTCTTCATGGTTGCGCATATTGGATATTGACATGAGTCATATTTTAGAAATAAAAGAGACTGATTGTTGTTGTACCGGCTACAACAACTCCGCCCAGATCGGTTAGTCCCTCAATCGTTGTCGTCAAGCTCTACTAGCGGTAGACCCAGGAAGCGTGCAGCCTCTATGGGGTCTGTCCATAAGGACAGGGGCGTTAGCAGGGTGGGGTTCAGTGGACAAACGAAGAAATGCTTCGAGTCATGGGGCGTCTCTCCGCATGCCGCGGATTCATGCACATCTGCACTTATTCTGATTAGGTATGAGTTCAACCTGCTTCAGTAGCCAGAGCGAAGTTGGGCTATTTTGGTCCGAGTCTCCCGAGGCAGACGAAGCTCTATCTGGAGTGAAATATTTAAGCAAGGTCCTCAACCGGTCTATGTCCACTCTCATCATTCCAGACGTCTTGAAAATGGGGAGAGAGGTCCACTGCTTAAACCGGGGAAACCGTCCAACAAAGGAGAGTCCTATCGCCCGATAACTCTCCTTTCCCCGGTAGCGAAAACACTAGAGGCCCTTCTACTCCCGCACTACACAAACCACTTGACCCCAGCGATGCATCAGCATGGGTTCCACAAAGTGCACAGCACAACAACAGCACTTAACGCCATAAACACCCAGATAACCCGGGGCCTTAACCCAAACCACCCTAATGAGATATTCTAGTAGCGTCGGGCCTGTCCAAGGCGTTCGACACCGTCAGCCAGTCAACACTACTAGAAGGCATAGAGCCTTCTCTCTCCCACAGGGACTCAAACGGTGGTCGGCGAATTATCTGAGTGGGCGACACTCGTCAGTAATCTTTAGAGACAAATCGAGCAAACCTAGGCAAATAAAACGGGCTACCACAGGGTGGTGTCCTTTCCCCACTACTGTTCAACTTATACATTTCTAAGTTCCCTCAACCACCAGAGGTAGTCTCGATTGCCTCTTATGCTGACGATTGCTCGATAAAGGCGTCCGGGAACGGAATTGATGACTTGTGCTCGAAAGTAAACGGTTATGTCGCCGATCTTTCTCGCTTCTTTACTGCTCGGAGCCTAACCCTCTCCCCTACAAAATCCTCAGCAACGCTTTTCACCACTTGGACGAAGGAGGTCAGACTGCAACTGGGTATTCACGTCGATGACCAACCAATTCCAACGGTGAATAACCCGAATAACCTGGAGTAAAAATAAAGAAACGTTGTTGGCAACGTAAAAGGCAATTGACCGGCTGGTTCTGAACTATGCAGCGCATGTGTGGTCGGCGGAGACTAGTAGGACGTAGTGTATGAAGCTGAAGACCTGCCAAAACACGGCGCTTAGGACAGCGATAGGATGCCTTCTGATGTCGCCCGATTAAGGAGCATAACACAATGCTCTGCAAGCAATTCCTTGTAGGGTGTCACCGTCGTGGGCACCCGAACTGACATCTGTATGCAGAAGAACTCTCGCCACGGCACGTCAAAAGGCATCTATATGAACTGACGCACGAAGTCCAGAGGTTCATAAAACAACCTCTGGACCCGGCAGCTTACCGACAGTCCTTGAACGGCATTCACAAAGAGTCAGTGTCGAGTTTTATGCACTCTCGAATTGTGAATGCTGTTCTGGGCACACCACCACCAGACTTGACGACACAGAGCTTCGTCTGCCTCGGGAGACTCGGACCACAATAGCCCAACTTCGCTCTGGATACTGCAGCAGGTTGAACTCATACCTTAGCAGAATAAATGCAGATGTGCCACATGAATGCCCGGCATGCGGAGAGACGCCCCATTACTGGAAGCATCTCTGCGCATGCCCACTGAACCCCACCCTGCTAACGCCTCTGTCCTTATGGACTGACCCCATCGAGGCTGCACGCTTCCTGGTTCTACCGCTAGTAGAGCTTGACGACAACGATTGACAGACTAACCAAGCTAGGCGGGGTTGTTGTAGCCGCTACAATAACAACAACAACATCTACAGCTCAATATGTCATAGTATAGAGGTTGCCACAATTAAGGGAATGACAAATCGCCGTTCCCCCGTCAGTCGGGTGTACAAAACTGGAACGACCCAAACTTATATCTTGCCAAGGATTGTCACTATAGCAACACTCCCCAAAAACTTTTTGGGGAATGTGTTTGCTGTTACAACAACAAAATTAGCAAACACAACAAATGGCCGGCAGGCAACATTACTCTCCAACTCCGCTATTGCATTTTCCTAACAAAAAATTTATTAAAATATATCGTCGGTGATTCGTTAATGTTCAATGTCAATTATTACCTTCGGCACTTAGATGGTCTGTTGTCTGCTCCGGAATGCAAATTGTTACCCTCTCATAAACTAATGCTAAAATTGCTTTATTTTTCACATATTATAGGTGAACCTATTGATGAACGCGGCCCTATTCCAACTAACAAAACCGCGCCCATTCACGCTGAAGCTCCTGAGTTCGTCGACATGTCGGTCGAGCAAGAAATTTTAGTGACAGGAATTAAAGTCGTCGATTTACTAGCTCCCTATGCAAAAGGTGGTAAGATTGGCTTGTTTGGCGGCGCTGGAGTCGGAAAGACCGTATTAATTATGGAGTTGATCAACAATGTCGCTAAGGCCCATGGTGGTTACTCAGTATTCGCTGGTGTTGGAGAACGCACGCGTGAAGGCAATGATTTGTACAACGAGATGATTGAGTCAGGTGTAATTTCACTAAAAGACAAAACTTCGAAGGTCGCTTTGGTATACGGACAGATGAACGAACCCCCAGGCGCTCGTGCTCGTGTTGCATTGACTGGATTGACTGTTGCCGAATATTTTCGTGATCAAGAGGGACA
Organism: Rhagoletis zephyria; assembly: GCF_001687245.7. Lineage (NCBI taxonomy): Eukaryota > Metazoa > Arthropoda > Insecta > Diptera > Tephritidae > Rhagoletis > Rhagoletis zephyria. Next base: position 43,874 of record NW_016158327.1, on the reverse strand, counting down.
GGATGTATTGTTGTTCATTGACAATATTTTTCGTTTCACTCAAGCTGGTTCTGAGGTATCTGCTTTGTTGGGTCGTATTCCATCAGCTGTAGGTTATCAACCAACGCTAGCTACTGATATGGGTTCTATGCAGGAGCGTATTACTACCACAAAGAAGGGTTCCATCACTTCGGTACAAGCTATTTATGTGCCCGCTGATGATTTGACCGATCCTGCGCCAGCAACAACCTTTGCTCACTTGGATGCTACAACAGTATTGTCACGTGCAATTGCGGAACTAGGCATCTATCCCGCTGTAGATCCCTTGGATTCTACTTCGCGTATCATGGATCCGAACATCATTGGCCAAGAGCACTACAATGTAGCACGAGGTGTACAAAAAATTTTGCAAGATTACAAGTCATTGCAAGATATCATCGCTATTTTGGGTATGGATGAGCTATCTGAAGAAGACAAACTTACAGTTGCCCGGGCCCGCAAGATCCAGCGTTTCTTGTCACAGCCATTCCAGGTGGCTGAAGTCTTTACCGGTCACGCTGGAAAATTGGTTCCACTGGAGGAAACCATTAAGGGATTCAATCAGATTTTAGCAGGCGAGTATGATCATCTTCCAGAAGTTGCATTCTATATGGTTGGACCAATTGAAGAGGTTGTCCAAAAGGCCGAACGATTAGCTAAAGAAGCTTCTTAAATTGAAATGTCCAATTTATATAAAGATGAGAGTATTTATTCATAATAATTGTGCATACGAATGATAAAATACGACTTTAGTCGGCATCTATTTAAATAAATCGTATAATTTCGAGACTTGTATATTTTATTGAGGTTTACGAATTTTACTTCATCACACAAACCAACTTGTAAAATGAGTTTGCCAGGGCCACACTACGGAGGTGAAACTTCTATCGATTCATTTCTTGTTTTTTTAGACTACAGAAATTTGAAATAAAAAATGCGAATGAACGTGAGTACGGTAGCGCTTTTTCTACGTTGTTTGCTGTCAAATTGCGAAAAGGTGTAAAGAGCGTGTCAGGCGTGGCAATGCAATATTTTTCGAAAAGGCTATCAAATTGCAGTTGCATGTGAAGTGTCTTTCAAAAGAGGCTTTTTATTTCCGAAAGGCGACTTGCAAATTGCTAGTGCAACAGGAGCAAGTTGAAATATATTTCCGAAATCGATTTGCGCTCTCTCAATTGCAGTCACTTCTTGCAACTTTTATTTCTGAAACTGTTCACACATCGAAATTAAATTTCTCTTTCTCAATTTGGCAGCGAACTGCGTGGAAAAGTTCGAAATATTGCCACGATCTTAACTGCAACCGAAACCACGCAAATCGCTTTCGAAAAATAATTTCAACTAGCTCATGCTGCACTAGCAATTTCAATTTTGCGTGTATTTATTCATAATTTTGCATACGAATGATAAAATACGACTTTAGTCGGCATCTATTTAAATAAATCGTATAATTTATTTATTTATTTAAGTCTATAGTTTTACAGAACCTTATAGGCTAGATAACATTTAACTTAATACTAAATGTAATTAGACCTCAAGGCCAACTTAAAAAAACAGAGCCTGGAGAACACACTTATATTCAGTAAATCATTCAGCCCTATCGCCAATTCCATGTGAATAAATCTCCCATAACTTAACATGCAAAACAAAAACAAATTGGGAAAAATTGTTTTTGTTTTGCTTTATAATTTTTGGGAATATTTGTTCATGTGAAATTCGCATCCTAGAAATAGGCAAATTTTGCGAATACTTAGTTTTATAAAATTCTATTGAGAAAATTTCAAAATACCTTAAAGATCTAAAAGGAATATTCAGTTTTATGACTTGTAGTAATACAGGACAGTCAATACTACCATTAAGAATATCATGTACAAACATGAGCCCAGAAATAGTCCTTCCAATATCAATTAATTAACAGCGAGAAATATATGGTGGAATTGGCAAATCAAACTTCAATTGGTATAACGCAAATTTTACAAAACTCTTTTGTACATGCTCTACTATTTTTGAGTGAGTATCAAAATAAGGATTCCAAATGACAGACGCATACTCCAGTTTCGATCTCACGAAAGCATTGTATAAATTTTTTTGGTATATTGATCTTGAAATTCAGAGCTATTCCTCTTTATCAAAGCCAGTGACGAGTATGCCTTGGGAATAATGTAGTTAAGGAAATTTATTTAGTATGAAAGGAAATTTATTTATTTATTTATTTGGTCTACAGAAAAATGTTTTCTTACATACAAACGAGAATAAAACATTTAGATATTTAAGTATGTGTGATATATTACAGAGTAGACTAATTATACATATTAATTTGTAATAATAATAATAATATAAAATAGCAGGTTTGGTAGCTGGCGAGGCCTAGTCTTCAGTCTTCTTTGTGTGCGGCGGGCGGAAAGACCTAGTTTCCGCTCCGCGCTGCGGACAGGCTGTTGATCATGGTCGGACAGGCCATGTTCCCGAAGTCATTACTTTGTATGTGTGGCAGGCGGAAAGCTCTAGTTTCCGCTCCGCGCTGTGAACAAGCTGTAAGAACTTAGAGTAGTATCTGAAATATGATACGACGATTGCAGAGGTGAACGTATTTTGTAGTACCTCACAAAACAGCACTTATTAATATTAAGTTCTAGCTTAGTTCGACTTCCCCCGTCGCAGAAGATATTTAATTCATTTTGAATCGTCTGTATATCAGTTAGTTTTTACATATTTAAAAATTTTAAAATGATGAAGCATATAAGAGGTGATTAATTGTTTAAAACAAGCACTGGCATCATTAATAAAAATTAAGAAAAGTAACCGACCTAATATGCTGCCTTGAGGAACGAGACTTTACACTATCCACTGATACAAAATTGACTCTTTTGACTAGATAAGATTTGAGCCAAACCAGAAACTTGGAGTGAAAGCCTCCACACACATAATAATAACCTATGACAAACTCTACCAAACGCTTTCGATATATCGGTATATATATAGTGAGTCACATTCAAAATTGGACACTTCATAGATAGAACCTTTTAACTTAAATAAGAAAATAGATAATTATTGATTTCAATTCGTTCCTATTTATTTATGTACACTAGTATGTTAGAAGTACATTTGTAAGAATTTACTTCATTGAAAACAAAAACAATAACCAGAAACCAAATTTGTATGCAATTAATGCCATATATGCTACTCACACTCAAAATGGGACAGTTAGAATTCGTCAACTGGGTACCGTTATATGTTGAGACCAAATCGCAAATTGTTTATTTCCAGTAGTGTTTCAGTGACTGTTGTCGAACTAACATCATTTTTCGAAAATGCGTCAAACAACAATTGAAGAACGGGAAATTATTATAAAAAACTACAAAGGCCAGAAGTACATTCGCGAAATCAGAAAAATTGTTGGCAAAAAAGTCTACAGTGCATAATAATATTAAAAGGTATAAAGAAAGAGGCAACGTGTGTGATAAAAAACGCAACTTAAGTGACAGCGAAAATCGATGACCGGAATTGTAGATTTATACTCCGTTTAACAAAACAAAATCGCAAGTTATCTGCTGTAGACTTGAAAAAACAATTAAAAGAGGAAAAATATGTAAAAGTTTGTGCAGAAACGATTCGCCGACTCCTTAAGAAAAACAAACGGTGAAGTATGTTGGCGGTTCAATAATGATATGCGGTTGCATGCCAGGGGCTGGCGTCGGCAAAGTACACATTATCGATGGGATTTTGGCCGGTAAAGGGTACATTGACATTTTAAAACAAAATGTTTCCAGCAGTGCAGAAAAACTTGGTATTCGTGGAAACTTTATATTTTACCAAGACAATAACCCTAACCATACGTCGTGGAATGCTCGGAATTGGTTACTATGTAACTGTCCAAAGGTTCTGGCTACGCCTGCTCAGTCTCCCGACATGAACCCCATTGAACATTTGTTGGGAGAACTCCAAAGAAGACATGCTACAAGATGCGTGAGCGGTAAGTAAGGTAAGAGTTAAAACAAGCAGTATTGGAGGAATGGAAAAAATTGAGCCCAGTTATTGCCGAAAACTCATTGAAAGTATGCCACGACGATTGCACGAGGTAATAAAGCACAAAGGGGAAATTGACAAAGTATTAGTGATTACGTGTTTGTTGCTATTGGGAATTATAAACTGAGTATCCCATTTTGAGTGTGAGCAGCATATATGGCGCTAATTTCATACAAAATTGAATTCTTTTTATTGCTTTTGTTTTCGGTGTAGTTAATTCTTATAATTGTACTCCCTACAAGCCAGTATACTTAAATAAATAAAAACAAATTGAAATCAAGAAATATTTATTTTGTTATTTAAGTTAGAAGGTCCTGCATATGAAGTGTCCAATTTTGAGTGTGGCTCACTGTAGGATCTACCGGGCATCCATCGACAAAAGAAGAGATGCAATAATTTGAGAATACTGCTAGGTTGGTAACAGTTGAGAGTCCAGGGATAAAACCATGTCGGAAAATAGATATAAACGGCTTGATTGCAAAGGTCATTTTAGTACTAACAGCTTTTTCAAACAATTAAGCAAAGTTAGTGAGTACTACGGAATAAGTGAAGAAGAACGCTTTTGGATTTGATTTAAAATTATATTCAAAACCAAGTAAATAATTTTTTTAAAGAAACTTATCCAAACAATTGAAATCCGACAGGTATCTCTCGTGCACAACTCTGCCAATCGTCCGTATTTATAAACAATTTCGAGACTTGTATATTTTATTCAGGTTTATGAATTTGACTTCATCACACAAACTAATACCATGTTCGGACCGACAACGAAAACACTTTAAAAACGAGTTTTGGGATTGTGGACTGAAAGCTGTTCGCACCGCATGTTAATGTTTTCGTTGACATTTCTTTCATCCTTTGTTTACAGTTTTGTTACGAAAGAACAAACCAAAATCTTTTTCTTTAATTTTTTTATTACTAGCAACCTTTATCTTTTATTTATATTTTAATTTGGCCAGCCAATTAGCAATAAATCCCAACTAGCATATTAGAGATGACAAAGTATGACTTCCACTTCGATAAATATATCTAAAAAACTAGTGAAGACACCGATTGGAATGAGTGAAACGTGAGTTTTCAAGTAGTTTTCAGTGAAAACTAGTTTTTGTTTGACATATTTTACATGGACGAAAACACAAGTTTTAGGTCGAAAACCAGTTTCAGCATGTTTTCCATGGCAGTCCGAACATGGTATAAGTTACAAAATGAGTTCGCCTGGGCCACACTACGGAGGTGGCACTTCTATCGATTCATTTCTTGTTTTTCTTTTTAGACTACAGAAATTTGCAATAAAAAATTCGAATCAACGTGGAAACGCGAGCACTTTTTTGTACGTATTTTACTGTCAAATTGCGAAAACGATCGTTCGCTTTCTCCAGTAAACTCCCAAAAATGTACTTTTCGAAAGGGTGTAAAGAGCGTGCCTGAGTGGCAATACAATATTTTTGGAAAAGGCTGTCAAATTCAGAAATTTCAGAAAGCAGTTTCATGAGCAGTCACAGTTTTTCGATTTTGATTTCCGAAATGTGGGAAAGGTCTTTCTGGCTATTCACACATCGAAATATAATTTTTCTTTCTCAATTTGACAGCGAATCGCGTGGAAAAGTTGGAAATATTGCCACGTCTGACACGCTCTAACAAACAACGCAAATCGCTTTTGAAAAATAATTTCAACTAGCTCATGCTGCACTAGCAATTTCAATTTTACTTGCTGTTGTGCAGTCCAAACCAATTGAGTGTAGCCATGTGACCTGACTATTGGTTAAATTAGGTAATACTATTAAAATGGGTAATATAAATACATGTAATTTACTGTTCTGAAATGGCAATAGTGGGTATTCACTTATATTAGTTGTGTCTAATGAGAACGAAAAAAGTGCAGATCAGCTCAAGTTATAACAGAATAGAGCAGCTGTCAAAAAAACAAAAGAGCAAGTTCGAGCAACTCGGATCAGAAATCTTCTGAAACACTTTTCAGCCAGAAATCCTCAAAACGGTTGATTGTTCCATAGTTCAATTCGTCAATTGTAAAGTTTATTTTGATTTATTTACTAGCAAATGCCTGGCTTGCTTCGCGACGCCTGATAAGAACTTTTGCTTTGATCAATACAAAAATAGCGTTAAAATGCAAAAACGTTTTGTAATGTAAAAACTACTAGTTTAGGTTGAAAGGACTGAAGAGCAGACCCTTCCTTAATCATAGGCCAAGAATAATAGCGCTAAGGTAACATATGGCATATGTACTAATCTCTTTCGATACTATCAGTTCTTATTTCCACCCATTATTGGCCCCTATTATGAGTTGTATTCGATCTTCGACTGTGGTCGAAAGTGCTGATCGAACGAATTTTCTTTGTAAGCTTTTGATCGAGTTTTTGTTATATGTTGGTATTGTTGTAGGCTGGTCGATCTACTTTTCCATGTGCAAGAAAAACACGTTTTTTCCACTTCTTTGCCCAACGTTTCGCTAACTACCCTAGCATCAGGGGCGATTATGTACACTTAGATCAAATTGGTTTCACATAAATGCACATACATATAAAAAACATTAGAACGTTAAATACATTGAAAAACATATAAAAACATTGGAGCGTTAAATACATTGAAAAACAGAAGTATTGCTACCATCCATCTGTGGTAATTTCGTCAAACTAACTCGAATTTTCATTTGGTATTCAGCTCTATCATAGAATCCATCGTAGAGAATCTACGAGTTCGGATGTCCGCTACAAATACGAAAAAATTGCTACCACTGAATCCGAGTGAACTCGAAAACAGTGCTGCCAAATTAAAATTTCGAAGTACGAAGTTTCGCAATCAGCTGGCTGAAACTAAACAAATAAATTTAATCGTGCAATATTTTTAATTACACACATTTTTATAAAATAATCAATAAAAAATGGATTCACTGGCGAGTGCAATCATGCTGAGGGTAGAGGAAAGTGAATTAACCACGTCCGCCATTAAAATTCAGAGAAAAACTTTGAGGGACGCAAGTAATCCTCTCGAAATGCAAGAAGTAATGTAAGTATAGTGTGTTCATGATTACTTTATTTCTAACTGCACTTTAATGAAGGTTCATAAAAAATGTTTGCTTAAACAAAGCTCAGTCCACATTTTGCTGCGTTTTAAAAGACGTATTGGCGTTGTTACAAATTCATATTTGCCCACATTGGATAAACCTTAACTTAAGTGATGACGAAAAACGGCAAGCAAAGATGAACTTTTACAAAAAAACAGGGTTTCCTGGAGTAGTTTTGTTTGTGGACGGGACTCATATTAAAATAATTTCTCCCACTGAAGACAAATTCCTGTAGAGGTATCGGGACGGTTCTGTGCCGCAGGAGCACGCCTTGGAAGTGAGGGAGAGGGAGCAGAGGCCATTGACACGTCAGCAGCAGCTTCNGGCTGAAACTAAACAAATAAATTTAATCGTGCAATATTTTTAATTACACACATTTTTATAAAATAATCAATAAAAAATGGATTCACTGGCGAGTGCAATCATGCTGAGGGTAGAGGAAAGTGAATTAACCACGTCCGCCATTAAAATTCAGAGAAAAACTTTGAGGGACGCAAGTAATCCTCTCGAAATGCAAGAAGTAATGTAAGTATAGTGTGTTCATGATTACTTTATTTCTAACTGCACTTTAATGAAGGTTCATAAAAAATGTTTGCTTAAACAAAGCTCAGTCCACATTTTGCTGCGTTTTAAAAGACGTATTGGCGTTGTTACAAATTCATATTTGCCCACATTGGATAAACCTTAACTTAAGTGATGACGAAAAACGGCAAGCAAAGATGAACTTTTACAAAAAAACAGGGTTTCCTGGAGTAGTTTTGTTTGTGGACGGGACTCATATTAAAATAATTTCTCCCACTGAAGACAAATTCCTGTAGAGGTATCGGGACGGTTCTGTGCCGCAGGAGCACGCCTTGGAAGTGAGGGAGAGGGAGCAGAGGCCATTGACACGTCAGCAGCAGCTTCGGCTCAGGTAATCCAACGCTTACCGTGTTTTTTATGCCATGCGTGCTCGTCTCTAAAGCAGTGAGCCGGATTACCTCTTCTTCCATTTGCTTAAAACTATGTTGCCTGTTTCGACCACCGCCAGTTGCCAACTGTTCTCTTTTGTTGTCCGCAAGTTTTCTTTTAATATATGCCTTCCAGTCTAACCATAACAGAAGAAAAGTATATTTAGTTAGCAAACAATTCTCTTTTGTTGTCCGCAAGTTTTCTTTTAATATATGCCTTCCAGTCTAACCATAACAGAAGAAAAGTATATTTAGTTAACAAACAATGCATGCATTTTTTAACTTTTTTCCAACTCGATACATCTTTAGTTGGCGGACCGAGACTATTTAGCTCCTTAGCCACATTCTCCTAAAATTCCATAAATTCTTTCGAAAAAAAATTGTACGAAACTCTACGATTTGACGTTTCGAGTGGATTCTGTGAATGCAACCCTACGAATTTCGAATTTACGTCGTAGCAATTCCAATTGCGTGATAGCTATTTCGGAACATCTCCGAAAATACAGCCTACGATGGGTTCTATGATAGGGCTGATTATGACTCTCATTCGATGAAGAATAGCGCTATTGTGAATTTCGCTCGTCAAGGTTGCTAATAGTGTGCTCCTCTTTTTCTTTTTTATTTAATAATTGATATTTTTTATACATATAACACCGCGCGATAGTAAATTTTAAACACAAATATCAATATATTCGCGAAATCATGGGCTAAATATAGTAAAATTGCGTTTTTAGTTTTGCATGTTTTTATGGGTATAAAATTAATGAAGAAAGCCTCCAGAATTTAAAAATATTCAAGTTTCTGGTGTAGAAGGGCTGGTAAATATTGAAAATGTAATTTTAAAATATTTGTTTTTGGAAAATTACACGTTAAGGGCTTATATAAACTCGATAACATCCTCGAATTTCGTTCTTCTAACTTTGTCAACTTAAAAAATTTAAATTTTTTAAATTCTAAACCAATTTCCTACTGCATTTTTTACATATATTTGTATTCTACATTGCATTGAATTTATTTAATAATTTTTGGAATTAATCATATCTTACAAAGTCCTTCAAAATAAATCCTGCAGTGAGAGAAAAAAAAAATAAAAACGCCACTTTAAATAAAAAAGTAGGTTTTAAACCCATTTATTTATTATTTATTTCATGGTAGGAGAGCTTCTGAAACAACATAGAAGCAATTTTTTTGATTCAAGTTGTTGAAAAGTAATAGATATCTAAATCCCGGGACAAATCCCGGGATTGTGAAACGCCATCGCGAAAATCCCGGAATCGAAAAAAGCCGAAAAATTAACATCCCTAGTGCTTATACATATGCCCTTATGTAAATTTGTGCAAATTAAAATGAAATAAAAAAGAAAGCGAGTTTATAAAAGCGTGGTGTTTAGTAGAAGTAAAAATGTTCTTAGATTAGAGTTTTGTCTCTTACCAAAATTGGATCGCGAGTGAGTAAATTTATTTCAATAGCAATAAGTACATACTCATACATAGGATGAGGTGAAAATTACAGATAATGAAAACAAAGCTGCCAGATTATAAAAATATCAAAACAATTGCAAATTATAAACTATATTATGACTCAACATTTTGCCCCCATTGCAAGGAACTTTCAATTATTGGATGGTAAGGGAGCCAATTTATGTATTGCTCGAGGCAGAATTCCCTTTGACGTTGTCACATCCGCTACGCGTACCTTTCCGCCAGCGCCAGGTACAGTGGTGACTACACGGACTAATAACCACTTGTGCAGTGGCATATTATCTTCATGTATGATAACGAGTTGTCCAAGTGCATATTGCTATGCGGCGTTGGAACGTTGCTGTAATTCGTGAATGTAATCACGCTGCCTCTGTTGCCAAAATTGTTGTTTCAGACTCGTTATACGCTGCCATCTTGACAAGTGAGACAATTTATTGACGTCGGGTGCAACTTCTGGTATTGACTGCATTGAAGTTCCAATAAGAAGGTGAGATGGCGTAAGGACTTCTCCGTCATTTGGGTCATCGGACATGACTGACAATGGACGTGAGTTGAGAATTCCTTCTGCCTCGGTGACAACAGTTAAGAGCTCTTCATATGTTAAGCGTGCCTACAACAAATGCTCACGAACAACTGCTTGGCAGATTTTACTGCCGCCTCCCAAGGCCGCCGAAGTGAGGAGTTCGAGGTGAAATGAACTGGAAATCGATGCCCTTGATTGAAGAATATTCTAAAATCTGCTTCCTTTTACATTCGCTTAAAAACTGCTCGTAGAAATCTTTTAATTTGTTATTGGGTCCTATAAAATTGGTAGCATAGACGCAATAAATAGTCTTTGGTATACCTCGCCGGCTGACAAACCTCTTAACGCAGCCAATGAAGCCTTCACTGCTAATGTCAGAAACTAACTCCATGTGCACTGCTTTGTTTTAAACGGTACCTTGCTTCTGATACGATAGGAGGTGGCGAATGGGTCACATACATCAACTCAGCAGATTAAAAACGGTAGTTGTGCTTTCAAGCGGTCGGCAGGCAGGTTTGCAATAATTTGTTGCGACAACTTAGGCCGGTATTTAAAACAATGGATGCATCTTCGCACTACTTTGCGTACAACTTCACGAGCATTCACGATCCAAATGCGTTGTCGTAGTAACCCCAATAAGACCTTTGGGCCTGCGTGAAGGTGTGAATAGTGCAGATGTTGGATGTACAGCAATGTAAAGATCCTTAGGTAATATGCGGGGAAATTTCGCTTCCACCGGAATCAGAGCACGCAATAGTCGGCCCCCCGCTCTGACTACCACCTTGAGTTTGTTGTAGATTTGCAGCTCACCTAAGAACGGCGACAGTTTTTGCAGCGATGGATTTAGGGATTTGTCTTGTTTAAGAGCAACAATTTCCGAGGGGAAACATTCATGTTGTATGGCTGCAACTACAAAATTAAAGGCGTGGTTGAGTTCGGCTCAGGAACTTGGTTTAACGTCATTCACCGACAAATGCCTATTGGTTGGAATGTTGAATACACGATGAATATATGAAGGACTCGTGTAAGCGAAGAATTTCGGTTCACAATATCCAAAACAATTTTGGATTGAATGCAACGAAGTGCTGGAATCCGTTTCCGTTGTTCTGCGATAGGCAATTCCACGTTGATGCTAAGCTGAGGCCACGTACTGATATCATCTGCTAAAAACTGTGGTCCACTGAACAAAAATGTGCTTGGTAGCTCGGAAGCACTGCAACCGCGAGATATGATGTCCGCTGGATTGCATTTCGATGGTACATGACGCCAGATGACTAGGTCAGAAACTGACTGGAATTTCAGATACCCTATTCGCTACAAAAGAGTTTATGGTTGTGGAATGCATATTTATCCAGCGTAAAACAGTCGTAGAATCGGTCCAAAAATACGTATTGCTAATATAAGGTTCCAACTTGACCGTAATTTTTCCAGGTTTGAACTAAAAGCAATGCCGCTCACAGTTCCAGTCTTGGCAATCATAGCCCTTTCACTGGTGCAACCTTTGACTTTGCGACAAATAAACGCGACTTAAGTGCTTCACTACAAATGTTGCGGATATAAATGCAGCATCCATAAGCACGCTCGGATGCATCCGCAAACCCATGTACCTCTGCTTTGTGTGCTAATGAAGTCAGTACATACCTCCGAGTAGTGATTGAATTGATATTCGCCAAGTCTTTTCGAATGTCTGTCCAGGTGCCTTGTAGTGGTTTTAGAAGTTCATCAACCCATGCTAATCCGTGTATCCATACAGACTGCAGTAGCATTTTGCATCGTATGACAACGCGGCTTAACAATCCAAGTAAGTCGAATATTTTCGCGGTTGTAGATATAACTGATCGCTTGGTTATAAGTTCTGAAGGCTTATCCTCATATTGGAAGCAAAACGTGTCAGTAATTGGTTTCTAAAGCATGCCTAGTGCACTTGATACATCACTTCCCAGTTGAATGTTCACATCATTGGAGCACTCAAAGATATCGGTGCAATTGCTGTTCCACTTTGAAAGTTTAAGTTTGGCCTTTTTGAAATATCTGAGTGAGTTCAAGTTTTCGCTTACGAAGGTCGTCTAAACTCACTCACGGCGCAGATGTGAGCACATCATCTACGTAGAAATCCTATTCCAAAATTTCAGCTCCAATCGGGAAACTGTCGTGATAATGCTCTGCAATAGAAACCAAGCTTCGAATTGCCAAGAAAGGCGCAGATGTGGTACCGTAGGTGAACGTATTTAATTCATAATACTCTAATGGTTCCCTTGGATCGGATCTCCAGACGATGAGTTGAAATTTTCTGTCTTCAGGTTCTATCCAAAACTGACGATACATTTTACAGATATCAGCTGTTAACGCGTACTTATGTAACCGAAAAGGAAGCAATGTAGTTATGAGATCTTGCTGAATCGTCGGACAGACCATAAGAATTTCGTTTAGAGCGTAATTAGATGATGTTTTGTGAGATGCGTCAAAAACGACACGTAACTTCGTACTTTACTGCTTCGTCGCAAAACCACTTGGTGTGGTATAAAATAGTGGCTTTTCTCCATTATTCCATCGTAAATAGGAGACATACATATGTCCAAGTTAATAATAGTAATTTCTTTAGCATGGGATCTTTTTCAAAGCGACGTTGCAATGCTAAAAAGCGTCTACATGCGTTCTGAAACGAATCGCCAAGTAAAAGTTCAGATTGAGCTATTGGTAGACACACCTGAACACGTCCGAGTTACATTTTGCGAGGCAGCAACGGCTTGGAGGCATTGAGTGGCCAGCAGCAGCTTTTCCACCCACAATCCATCTGAGCGATATATTAACCAGAAAGCATCCCGAGAGCGATTTTGCCGTCCCTTAAAAGGTCGAAGAAGATATCTAACTTCAAGTTTTTGGTATCCACGTACTGACTGGGTTGTCTAGACGATATGGTCTTGGACACAGTGAACTTTGTAGTCCACTCGAGCTGAGAAACGTGCGATTTGATGGTTTCTTGTACCTGGAAATTAAAGTTAGTGTTTTCGCCAGCTATGCCGGTAACTTTCTGCTTGATTCGCAATTGTTTGAGTTTTAAACGTTTCGCAGTTGCATCCGTAATAAAATTTAGTTCCGAGCCGGAATCTAGAAGCGCTCGAACTGGCTGCTAGGTACCACAAATATCTTTTATATAAACTATAGGAATAATTATGCAACGAGTTGTGAACGCTAACAACGACGTGTGGCTCTGGCTATTCCGACTGGGAGTTGACCCTGCTCGCTGCATTGACGATGAGACGGAGATCGAAATGGCGCTTCCCCTAGAGAGGGCTGCCGGTGTAGCATAGTGTGATGTTGTGCACCGCATACGCGAAAACGTGATTGTGATGAGTAATTAGCCATACCGAGGCCCTTTGATAAAAAATTTATGCATAATGATGCTTGTTTTACGAAGTCAAACCGCTGTGTCACAGACACGGTAGAAAATTTGTTACACCGATGGACGGCATGCTCAGTTGCTTGACAACACGCTCATTTTGACTTTACATTAACAAACGTTTTGGATGGTTTGGAACTGTTGTTGTTTCGTGTTTGATGGTTAGTTTCGACAATATTCGATTGTTTAGTCCAGGTTTCGAGTAACTGGCAGCGATGACTTAGAAGAGTGTAGGAATTCTCAAATGATGGGAGCTCAGCGTCTAGCTTAGTGAGAATTATGTTAATTAATAGTGCGTCCATGATATTTTTCTCAGAGCCTAATGAGAGTAAGGCTCCCTTGATTGAAGTGACATTATCGTTTAGCCCGGGCAATGTGACGTGATCACTTTTATTCATATTTGGCAAGTGATTTTATATGCGCAATGAATATAAGCGTTTTGTTATCGAAGCGTTTCTTTAATAGCTGAAGTGCACGTTGATAATTACTTTCCGTAGATTCAATTGGCTTGACCACAGCTCGCGCAGGTGCCGACAAACAGTCCATCAAGTAATTGAATTTATCAATTGTGGTCAACGAAGCGTCGTCATGCACAGCCAATTCGAAGGTGTGCATATAACGTGAATATTCTGTGTACTTGCCGTCGAATTTCGGCAAACATAGTTTGGGCAATCGATGTTTTGTGAGCTGCTGAGTGGTTGGAATTTGGAAGTAGCTTACGTCCGGCATGCTTGATCGACGTGCGCTCTGCAGAAACCCCGCTAATTTAGATTAAGTTGAAATGAACACCTCTTCTAAGTCTCCACGACCATTGTCTGTATCGCAAATCTTTTCGATGAGTGTCTGAATGTGGCACACTTGTTTGAAATACGATTCCAAGATTTGTAGTTGACACTCCAATATTGTTAGGTCAGAAAGGGCACTTTCTTTTTCAATTTTTGACCACAAATTAGTCATGTTGCGCTTCATCGTACGCGCCTCATCAGTCGACATGGTGAAACCCAAAAATTTTATTTTAATTTAAATTTTTTTTTTAGTTGATGAAATGTGACAAGATTCAATCACCGAAATTTAGCAGAAGCACGCAAAAAGGTTTACGGGAAAATCACAGCAAGTGGCGTGATCACAGCAACGAGGTGGACCAGTATAGTATGTACCTTTAAACAATTGTACATATGTAACATGTGCCGATGCTATTGTCCATATGTACTATGTATTGGATAAACCGTATATTTTTGCAAAGACAGTCCGGTCACCTTTTGCTTGTTGTGCGATTATTATGTTTAACGCAAAATGAGGGTATGCATGTACAACGATATGTATTGACTTCGCGATGCCAGTATACAAATAACCAAAACTTTGTTTTTGGGTCCTGTAACGGTCGCCTAAATGTTTAGTAGAAGTAAAAATGTTCTTAGATTAGAGTTCTGTCTCTTACCAAAGGTGGATCGCGAGTGAGTAAATTTATTTCAATAGCAATAAGTACATTGGTGAGGTGCAAATTACAGATAATGAAAACGAAGCTGCCAGATTACAAAAATATCAAAACAATTGCAAATTATAAACTATATTATCACCCCTATTGCGAGTGTCGACTGGCAGTAGATAAACGACTATTAAGCGATTATCGATGCTAGAGCTGCAAAACTATCGATATATCGAATGGTGGTTATTTTTTGCTACTATCGATGTTTTATTTTCACTACCGATGGTATCGAACAGAATTTTATCTCTGTCCCATCACTACTTCTGACAAAGGACGCGCTAATCGGTGGAAAATTTGGGTAAGCGAAATGAAAAATCCGATATTAAGTGGCAGTTTATTTATAATTTAATTGTTTTTAGACACATTGCAATTAGTGTTGGCGGTTCTATGGATAATTACCTGAGAATTTCCAATAACAAAGGTAAATAAATTATAGCATCCGCTGTATCATGTATGTATGCGGATAGTCCCAGCCCTACCGCCCAATTCTGTGTTTTCTTGATAATTTTTTTTTAAAGAAATTTTATCAAGATTTTTATCAAGTAAAAGCTTCCTTCGCATTCTGTGCCAATATTTATAAAACAAAAAGCTCTACGATTTCCACATTATTGGAATTGATTTCCACATGAGTGGAACTGATTTCATTGTCACATATGAAAAATATGAAGTTAAAAGCAAATAAGCTTTTGACTGCCGTAGCCGAGTAGGTAGAAATGTCGACTATAATTCCGTGTGTCGCAGGTTCAAATGTCGGCACATGGAGTATTTAATGGTTAGAAACAAATTTATTAATATACAAAATTTATACATTTCACATGAAATTTCAATTTGTCAATAGCATTTTCAATCTTGATAATTTATCAAGAAAAGAGCTTTTGATTTCTGTGCTAGAATACCAATTCTTGATAAATAATAAAAAATGGACAAATTATAAAGATTTTCAATTTATCAAGTGCACTGAATCGGGCTGCTAGTATGTATACTTATATGTACGTGTGTACAATGTAAGTGTTTGTGTATGATTTTAGATGCCAGAATGTTCTGGACATCAGCAGTGACCCGGAAGAGGGAAGTCCCTGTACGAACAGTTCAAGAGTTGGAAAATCGAAGGTATGGAGATATTTTGAAAAAGCAAAACGAGGTAAAACTGCCGCTATTGTGACAAAATTTACAAGACGAGTGGCAATACGTCTAACATGTTTGACCATCTAAAGCGATCGCACCCTTCATTAAAAGAATTGTCAAAGCCATCGGGAACAATAACTTCCTAATTGGATAAATCGAAGGTGTATGAAGTATCATCACAACGAAAAAAGACCTTGACAGTGCTTTGGTGAAATTTATTGCGTCAGATGTGCGACTATTTGCAATAGTAGAAGACAAAGGATTTCGCGAATTTGTGAAGGAACTCAATCCTCGTTACGAATTACCATCTCGAACGACCCTTCAAAATGTGTTTATGGCGAACATTTTGAACAAGATAACGGCAATCGTCACCGACCATGCTAAGTCAATGCTGAAAGCGTGCGAACTGTTACAAAAACGGAACCTTCCATGTTTTGCTCACTCGCTAAATTTAGTTGTGCAAGAAAGTTTAATGCTAGACAACATTCAACTCATTCTATTGAAATGCAAACGCATTGTGTCGTATTTCAAAAGCAGCACAATGGCGTACGCCAAGTTTAATATGGAATTTACATGATTCAACTTTCACAGGCGATTAGTTGAACCAAAAGTTGAACGAAAGTAGGGAGCCGACCAACTTCATTGTAAGCGATTAGTTGAAAGGCTGTTTACACCAGGCGATTGTTGCTTTCAACTAAAAATCGCCTGAAAAATCGCCTCATGTAAATTCCCTATAAAGCAGCACAAGAAACAGAGAAGAAATATAGCTTAAAACAGGAAGTGGCGACACGATGGAACAGCGCATACCTGATGATTGGTCGTATTTTATTAACAAATGATGCAATTGTAAAAGTTCTGCTCAATATATCAAAAGCACTACAACCTTTGACAGCAGACGAAGTTGCGTTATTACAACATTTGATGCAGTTACTTTCACCATTTGACAATGCCACTATGCAATCATCCTCTAGTTCCACAGTTACGATCTCCTTAGTCATACCGCTTGTGTGTGGTCTTTTGCATACTTTAGAAAACCTAAAAACGAATCTCAGAACTGCTGAAGGACTTGATGCGTGCATCTTTATGATTGAGCTTCTTTTCTCCTTTTAATGCTAATGAGCCTGGAAAAATTCTAGAAAATGAGCTTGCAGCTGTAAGCAAGGTGCAGAGAACACAACTTTCTCCAGGCATTGGTTCCCCAGAACCGCCAACACTAATTGAAAAGCCTGGGCCGTCGCAGCAAACGTTATTTGGATTCCTTGAAAGAAATATAGCGAACATGGCGGGGACTAATCGGGTCGATGCGATTGTCACCTTACAACAATATTTGGAGAATTCACATTCTCCTCAGGGCAGTGACCCCTTTTGGAAAGTAAAATTTTGTGTTAATATTATGAACCAAGAACTGTTCTCACTCAATATTTTATAATTTTCAGTGCCTTCCGAATGATTCTTTTACAAAAGCGTGCGCTGCTCGATTTCTTTGCATTCCAGCCACATCCACAGAATTTGAAAGGATGTTCAGCAGAGCAGGCATCATAGCAAATAAAAGACGAGCTTCTTTAAAGGCAAAGAATGTGGATGTGCTTGTTTTTCTTAACAAAAATTTTTGGATTTCTCAATTACATTAATACATTTTCTTAAACTAAACTTTTTTATATTACAAAGCTTTAAAAGCAAATCCAATTCGCCTTAAAAAGAGACTCAATATCCCTATGATCTCGCATTAATGTGTGTATATATATTTTTATACTTTAATTTATATGCAACTGTTTGTTCATTTTTTAATATACTTTTCTTTTATAAAAAGAAATGAATTGATACAAATTAATGTAATAAACAAAAATATCGTGTATTTCATATGTATGTTTATTAAAAGATGTAGCTGCCAAAGACTTGTTTAAATAAATAAATGAAAACGATACTATCGATAGTATCGATGGTTTTTTTTTCTAACTATCGAAAATATCGAATGGTCCGACTATCGATAGTTTTGCAGCTCTAATCAATGCTATTGTGGGTGTCGCTTAATCGCTCAATTAGCGACTGTGAATACTTTTTAATCACTCATCCTTCTATTGGTGTTTTTTCGTCGTTGGAGTTTGCGTTTATAAAATTTACCCCCTTATTATGAATCCATACGATACACGATAAACCCTTGCATTCTGTTGTGCCGTATTACGAATCAATGTCTATCGTATGAAATCCGACAGTTATCGTTTATCGTGTATCGTTAAAATTTGGTATTGCCTTACGATATTTATCTTATCAGCTGTTCCATTTCTAACGCTTGCAAGCGGGTCGCCATTTTTAAGTGATAGACAGTCCAAACAGTTAAGAATACTAAATTTATTTGATAAAATTGGAGTCATGTAAGTATTGAAGTGAGTAAAACGAGTTAATAAAAGAATTTAAACAAAATATTTATTAATACTTTTTCAGGCCGAGAGTTGTGATCACGAAACATCAATTGGAGCGTCTGGCTTCGCTTATGGAGGAGAATACGGACCTTGCAAGAGGTGTATGTCCTAAAGCCCTTGCAAAGCCACGATGGGAGAAAGTCGCACAAGATCTAAATTCATTAGGGCCACCAACACGTTCGGTGGCAACGAGTAAGCATATTATAAGATCGTTATTTTGGTACTGAAATAACAAAACATTAACTTGCAGGTTTGGAATGACTTAAAATACAAGACAAAAAAAAAGAGCGCACACAACCATGCAGAGAACATCGCGACTGGAGGTGGACCAAACAACACGGTTTTACTTTCCAACCTGGAAGAGACCGTGAATAGATTGATGAACTACACTCAATATAATAACCCTCCAAGAGAAGAATTTGGAGTAGAAAATGAAGAAGAAAATCAAGATGAAAATGATTCCGGTAGAGTAATCGAAATTTTAGAAGACCATGACATCCAGACGCCCTCGCGAAACCGGATACTCAATGAGAGAACTAGAACTTGCCGCAAAGAACACCGCCAAATTGCACTACTAGAGCAGCAAACAAATCAACAGCCTCATTTTCAAAATAAATCTCTTAATACCTTCAACGATATTAAAAAGAGCCTTTCAAATATTGAGACTTACACAAAAAGATCTTACTATTTAAAAAATGATAAACTAGCTCTTTACAAGCAGGATATCCAGAATAAAAGAATGGCTCGAAAAGCTAAACTAGAACTTAAGAAAAAACTGCTTGAACTGAAACAAGAAATTTATAGGAAGTAATCAAAAGTACAATTAGTTTTAAGTGAAAATGTCAAAGACTGCAGTGAACTGATTTTTATTTTTGCTATTTTTATTTAATGAAACAATGGAAATGATTTGGACCTGAAGCGATGAATATGCTTTTCTTATGTTTAATAAAAATGTAAAAAAATATGAAAAAATTAGTGCAAGCACGACAAGACATTTCTTCTGATTTCTTCTGCAGCTTGTCGCATAGGGACGTTATCATTTGCATTAGCTTCTTCTAAGATTTCAACACTCCCGTCCTGGACGTCTGCAATATTCACTTATTCATGGGGGACATTGTAATGGTTGCAAATATTATGTAGAGCCGCACAAACATTTATTATTAAAGTGGCTTTTGCAGGAGTGTAATGAAGTGAGCGAGCACTTAGCAAACATCGAAACCGGCTTTTTAACACCCCAATTGTCCTCTCAATAATTTTTCTAGCTTTGGAGTGCCGGGTGTTATATAAGCTTTCTATAGATCCTGGTTCAACATTTCTGTAAGGTGTTAGCAAATAAGGCGCTAAAGCATAGCCAGCATCACCTTAATAAATAAAAATAATCCAATTCACAAGTTTGAGTTGTATGGACGAAGTATTTTAAATACCTAATAACCAAGTGTTATCTGAACCACGGTTATACATTGACTCTAATTGTGATTTTAAACCGGACATTTGAAAAACCATAGAGTCATGCGTAGCCCCTGGGTGCTTGGCATTAATGTATTTGATATTAATCAAATCGTCACACATCTAAAAGGGAAGAAAAATCTTTTTTAACTTGCACGTACACATAAAAGTCCACTTACTATCATTGCGTTTATACTGAAATACCCCTTCCGACAGTAGTACAGATGCTGCAAATTTTTGTCTGGTGCAACAATCTTGACGTGTGTGCCGTCAATGCATCCGATTACTCCGGGAATACCACTTGTTTCAAAAAAGTAATTTTTCGCTCTCCTCTTTTCTTCCTCTGTATACTTAGAGTTTATCCACTTGTTGCAAAGAGTTGTTTGTAAGGCACTCAATGTTTCTGTTAACGCAATTGAAACAGTGGGCTGGGCTAACCCAAGTAATGCTTCATTACCTACACTCTGTTGATATGATCCTTGCGCCAGAAATCTCAAAGTTGTGCAAAGCTTTACAATATCTGGTATGGCTGATTTTCTCTTTCGTACACGCAATTTATTTTCTATTTCTGTTAAAATATATATAACAGATTCCTTTGAAAGTCTAAAGTTTCTTTGAAACCTGAAGATGTTTTTTAATAATTGAGCATATGTATAAAATTTATCTGAGTTACTCACATTATTGGATTCATTTCGAGGGGATTTGAAGCATCTTTTAAAAGCCTTCTTTCGACCGTCTCTATGCGAGTTTCTTCAGTTTCTTCATGCGAATTTATATAAAACCCAATTGATGTTGCAGAGAACATTACTTTTTATTTGACTATGAAAATTACTCGCTTGAGAAAATTTAAATTGAAAACAACAGCTGGCATGTCACAGTTTACAATAAAAGTAAACAAAAACCACAGTCATTCACAATAGAGCATCTATCGGGCGTATGAAAACGATAATACGAAAACTTATTTTATACGATACGCTTGCAAGCGTTTATCGTCTATCGTACGGAAATCCATAATAGGGGTGTTACATAAGAAAGTGTTACTATAATGGATAAAAGTTAAGTCAATTAAACTGGAAGTTGTAAAAAATTCTGAAAAATACTTATGTATGTATGTGTCTGAATTACAGATAAAAAATTGTAAGCAACAAAAGGCAACTTGCGCGGTTGGTCGAGCTGATGCAAGAGAATGAGGACATAGGCAAAGGAATTTTCGGAAAGAATAGGGGCCGAAGCCCTATTGTGAAAGATATGCAATATTTATTGTGCATATAACTCCGGCTACGTCATCCACAGTGTTTTTGCCCAGAACCAGCATCAATGTTTACAAGCAACTGCATAATTTATTAATTAACTAGTGCTCGGAAATTTGAAATCTCTATTTTAAATTAAAGTTTAATTCTTTCACTACACTTGTATGTTAAAGTTTTTAATCTCGGGCCACGCGTTTGGACACAAATACCCAACATCATTGTACAAATAGCTAAACCGTACCATATTTCTCAAACTTCCATAAAGTTTATTAATGAGGAAAACAACTTTTTCTGCAAATCCTGTAAAACCGACAAACCGTGAAGCATCTGAAATCAAGAAATATTTATTTTGTTATTTAAGTTAGAAGGTCCTGTATATGAAGTGCCCAATTTTGAGTGTGGCTCACTGTAGGATCTACCGGGCATCCATCGACAAAAGAAGAGATGCAATAATTTGAGAATACTGCTAGGTTGGTAACAGTTGAGCGTCCAGGGATAAAACCATTTTAGTACTAACAGCTTTTTCAAACAATAAAGCAAAGTTAGTGAGTACTACGGAATAAGTGAAGAAGAACGCTTTTGGATTTGATTTAAAATTATATTCAAAACCAAGTAAATAATTTTTTTAAAGAAACTTATCCAAACAATTGAAATCCGACAGGTATTTCTCCTGCACAACTCTGCCAATCGTACGTATTTATAAACAATTTCGAGACTTGTATATTTTATTCAGGTTTATGAATTTGACTTCATCACACAAACTAATACCATGTTCGGACCGACAACGAAAACACTTTAAAAACGAGTTTTGGGATTGTGGACTGAAAGCTGTTCGCACCGCCTGTTAATGTTTTCGTTGACATTTCTTTCATCCTTTGTTTACAGTTTTGTTACGAAGAAACAAAACCAAAATCTTTTTCTTTAATTTTTTTATTACTAGCAACCTTTATCTTTTATTTATATTTTAATTTGGCCAGCCAATTAGCAATAAATCCCAACTAGCATATTAGAGATGACAAAGTATGACTTCCACTTCGATATATATATCTTAAAAACTAGTGAAGACACCGATTGGAATGAGTGGAACGTGAGTTTTCAAGTAGTTTTCAGTGAAAACTAGTTTTTGTTTGACAGATTTTACATGGACGAAAACACAAGTTTTAGGTCGAAAACCAGTTTCAGCATGTTTTCCATGGCAGTCCGAACATGGTATAAGTCACAAAATGAGTTCGCCTGGGCCACACTACGGAGGTGGCACTTCTATCGATTCATTTCTTGTTTTTGTTTTTAGACTACTGAAATTTGCAATACAAAATTCGAATAAACGTGGAAACGCGAGCACTTTTTTGTACGTATTTTACTGTCAAATTTCGAAAACGATCGTTCGCTTTCTCCAGTAAACACCCAAAAATGTACTTTTCGAAAGGGTGTAAAGAGCGTGCCTGAGTGGCAATACAATATTTTTGGAAAAGGCTGTCAAATTCAGAAATTTCAGAAAGCAGTTTCATGAGCAGTCACAGTTTTTCGATTTTGATTTCCGAAATGTGAGAAAGGTCTTTCTGGCTATTCACACATCGAAATATAATTTTTCTTTCTCAATTTGACAGCGAATTGTGTGGAAAAGTTGGAAATATTGCCACGTCTGACACGCTCTAACAAACAACGCAAATCGCTTTTGAAAAATAATTTCAACTAGCTCATGCTGCACTAGCAATTTCAATTTTACTTGCTGTTGTGCAGTCCAAACCAATTGAGTGTAGCCATGTGACCTGACTATTGGTTAAATTAGGTAATACTATTAAAATGGGTAATATAAATACATGTAATTTACTGTTCTGAAATGGCAATAGTGGGTATTCACTTATATTAGTTGTGTCTAATGAGAACGAAAAAAGTGCAGATCAGCTCAAGTTATAACAGAATAGAGCAGCTGACAAAAAAACAAAAGAGCAAGTTCGAGCAACTCGGATCAGAAATCTTATGAAACACTTTTCAGCCAGAAATCCTCAAAACGGTTGATTGTTCCACAGTTCAATTCGTCAATTGTAAAGTTTATTTTGATTTATTTACTAGCAAATGCCTGGCTTGCTTCGCGATAAGAACTTTTGCTTTGATCAATACAAAAATAGCGTTAAAATACAAAAACGTTTTGTAATGTAAAAACTACTAGTTTAGGTTGAAAGGACTGAAGAGCAGACCCTTCCTTAATCATAGGCCAAGAATAATAGCGCTAAGATAACATAAGGCATATGTACTAATCTCTTTCGATACTATCAGCTCTTATTTCCACCCATTATTGGCCCCTATTATGAGTTGTATTCGATCTTCGACTGTGGTCGAAAGTGCTGATCGAACGAATTTTCTTTGTAAGCTTTTGATCGAGTTTTTGTTATATGTTGGTATTGTTGTAGGCTGGTCGATCTACTTTTCCATGTGCAAGAAAAACACGTTTTTTCCACTTCTTTGCCCAACGTTTCGCTAACTACCCTAGCATCAGGAGCGATTATGTACACTTAGATCAAATTGGTTTCACATAAATGCACATACATATAAAAAACATTAGAACGTTAAATACATTGAAAAACATAAAAGTATTGCTACCATCCATCTGTGGTAATTTCGTCAAACTAACTCGAATTTTCATTTGGTATTCAGCCCTATCATAGAATCCATCGTAGAGAATCTACGAATTCGGATGTCCGCTACGAATACGAAAAAATTGCTATCATTGAATCCGAATGAACTCGAAAACAGTGCTGCCAAATTAAAATTTCGAAGTACGAAGTTTCGCAATCAGCTGGCTGAAACTAAACAAATAAATTTAATCGTGCAATGTTTTTAATTACACACATTTTTATAAAATTATCAATAAAAAATGGATTCACTGGCGAGTGCAATCATGCTGAGGGAAAATGCTGAGGGGATGCAGAGAAAAACTTTGAGGGACGCAAGTAATCCTCTCGAAATGCAAGAAGTAATGTAAGTGTAGTGTGTTCATGATTACTTTATTTCTAACTGCACTTTAATGAAGGTTCATAAAAAATGTTTGCTTAAACAAAGCTCAGTCCACATTTTGCTGCGTTTTAAAAGACGTATTGGCGTTGTTACAAATTCATATTTGCCCACATTGGATAAACCTTAACTTAAGTGATGACGAAAAACGGCAAGCAAAGATGGACTTTTACAAAAAAACAGGGTTTTCTTGAGTAGTTTTGTTTGTGGACGGGACTCATATTAAAATAATTTCTCCCACTGAAGACAAATTCCTGTAGAGGTATCGGGACGGTTCTGTGCCGCAGGAGCACGCCTTGGAAGTGAGGGAGAGGGAGCAGAGGCCATTGACACATCAGCAACAGCTTCAGCATTTTCTCCGCCCACTGGCTCAGGTAATCCAACGCTTACCGTGTTTTTTATGCCATGCGTGCTCGTCTCTAAAGCAGTGAGCCGGATTACCACTTCTTCCATTTGCTTAAAACTATGTTGCCTGTTTCGACCATCGCCAGTTGCCAACTGTTCTCTTTTGTTGTCCGCAAGTTTTCTTTTAATATATGCCTTCCAGTCTAACCATAACAGAAGAAAAGTATATTTAGTTAGCAAACAATGCATGCATTTTTTAACTTTTTCCAACTCGATACATCTTTAGTTGGCGGACCGAGACTATTTAGCTCCTTAGCCACATTCTCCTAAAATTCCATAACTTCTTTCGAAATCTTTGAAAATCCTTGTGCAATTTCAAGTCTCTGCTGCATTTGCTCAAGCAAAGCTGCGTATTACTGCCTGGTTGTTACCACCTTGGACCTTATAAAAACAAATAAAAACATATTTCCACACAATTTAATTAAATCTTTATCTTTATTAATTTAAAGTTTACATTTGTCAGTAATTTTAAAAATTTTAAAGAATTTTGCGCGCCTTTCGCTTCTTCTCCGACAGCAACAACTCTTCGTAGAAAAATTGTACGAAACTCTACGATTTGACGTTTCGAGTGGATTCTGTGAATGCAATCCTACGAATTTCGAATTTACGTCGTAGCAATTCGAATTGCGTGATAGCTATTTCGGAACATCTCCGAAAATACAGCCTACGATGGATTCTATGATAGGGCTGATTATGACTCTCATTCGATGAAGAATAGCGCTATTGTGAATTTCGCTCGTTAAGGTTGCTAATAGTGTGCTCCTGCTTTTCTTTTTTATTTAATAATTGATATTTTTTATACATATAACACCGCGCGATAGTAAATTTTAAACACAAATATCAATATATTCGCGAAACCATGGGCTAAATATAGTAAAATTGCGTTTTTAGTTTTGCATGTTTTTATGGGTATAAAATTAATGAAGAAAGCCTCCAGAATATAAAAATATTCAAGTTTCTGGTGTAGAAGGGCTGGTAAATATTGAAAATGTAATTTTAAAATTTTATCCTTGAAATTTCTCAATATTTGGTTTTACACGTTAAGGGCTTATATAAACTCGATAACATCCTCGAACTTCGTTCTTCTAACTTTGTCAGCTTAAAAAATTTAATTTTTTTAAATTCTAAACAAATTTCCTACTGCATTTTTTACATATATTTTTATTCTACATTGCATTGAATTTATTTAATAATTTTTAGAATTAATCAAATCTTACAAAGTCCTTCAAAATAAATCCTGCAGTGAGAGAAAAAAAAATAAAAACGACACTTTAAATAAAAAAGTAGGTTTTAAACCCATTTATTTATTATTTATTTCATGGTAGGAGAGCTTCTCAAACAACATAGAAGCAATTTTTTTTTATTCAAGTTGTTGAAAAGTAATAGATATCTAAATCCCGGGACAAATCCCGGGATTGTGACAACGCCATCCCGAAAATCCCGGAATCGAAAAAAGCCGAAAAATTAACATCCCTAGTGCTTATACATATGCCCTTATGTAAATTTGTGCAAATTAAAATGAAATAAAAAAGAAAGCGAGTTTATAAAAGCGTGGTGTTTAGTATAAGTAAAAATGTTCTTAGATTAGAGTTTTGTCTCTTACCAAAACTGGATCGCGAGTGAGTAAATTTATTTCAATAGCAATAAGTACATACTCATACATAGGATGAGGTGAAAATTACAGATAATGAAAACAAAGCTGCCAGATTACAAGAATATCAAAACAATTGCAAATTATAGACTACATTTCTTTATTCATTCTAAACGTTTGGAATAAACTTTTTTGTTTACTTATTCTTTAGAATGTTCCTGATGATATGTTAACGTATATTTCAAACGCATTCTGTTTATTCCGGCTGTGAAATGGGATTATCCGGAATGTATAAAGAAACGCAGCCATAAACTATATTATGACTCAACATTCTGCCCCCATTGCAAGGAACTTTCAATTATTGAATGGTAAGGGAGCCAAATTATGTATTGCTCGACGTTTTCACATCCGCTACGCGTACCTTTCCGCCAGCGCCAGGTACAATGTTGACTACACGGACTATTAACCACTTGTGCAGTGGCATATTATCTTCATGTATGATAACGAGTTGTCCAAGTTCATATTGCTATGCGGCGTTGGAACGTTGCTGTAATTCGTGAATGTCATCATGGTTGGAATGTTGAATACACGATGAATATATGAAGGACTCGTGTAAGCGAAGAATTTCGGTTCACAATATCCAAAACAATTTTAGATTGAATGCAACGAAGTGCTGGAATCCGTTTCCGTTGTTCTGCGATAGGCAATTCCACGTTGATGCTAAGCTGAGGCCACGTACTGATATCATCTGCTAAAAACTGTGGTCCACTGAACAAAAATGTGCTTGGTAGCTCGGAAGCACTGCAACCGCGAGATATGATGTCCGCTGGATTGCATTTCGATGGTACATGACGCCAGATGACTAGGTCAGAAACTGACTGGAATTTCAGATACCCTATTCGCTACAAAAGAGTTTATGGTTGTGGAATGCATATTTATCCAGCGTAAAACAGTCGTAGAATCGGTCCAAAAATACGTATTGCTAATATAAGGTTCCAACTTGACCGTAATTTTTCCAGGTTTGAACTAAAAGCAATGCCGCTCACAGTTCCAGTCTTGGCAATCATAGCCCTTTCACTGGTGCAACCTTTGACTTTGCGACAAATAAACGCGACTTACATTACAAATGTTGCGGATATAAATGCAGCATCCATAAGCACGCTCGGATGCATCCGCAAACCCATGTACCTCTGCTTTGTGTGCTAATGAAGTCAGTACATACCTCCGAGTAGTGATTGAATTGATATTCGCCAAGTCTTTTCGAATGTCTGTCCAGGTGCCTTGTAGTGGTTTTAGAAGTTCATCAACCCATGCTAATCCGTGTATCCATACAGACTGCAGTAGCATTTTGCATCGTATGACAACGCGGCTTAACAATCCAAGTAAGTCGAATATTTTCGCGGTTGTAGATATAACTGATCGCTTGGTTATAAGTTCTGAAGGCTTATCCTCATATTGGAAGCAAAACGTGTCAGTAATTGGTTTCTAAAGCATGCCTAGTGCACTTGATACATCACTTCCCAGTTGAATGTTCACATCATTGGAGCACTCAAAGATATCGGTGCAATTGCTGTTCCACTTTGAAAGTTTAAGTTTGGCCTTTTTGAAATATCTGAGTGAGTTCAAGTTTTCGCTTACGAAGGTCGTCTAAACTCACTCACGGCGCAGATGTGAGCACATCATCTACGTAGAAATCCGATTCCAAAATTTCAGCTCCAATCGGGAAACTGTCGTGATAATGCTCTGCAATAGAAACCAAGCTTCGAATTGCCAAGAAAGGCGCAGATGTGGTACCGTAGGTGAACGTATTTAATTCATAATACTCTAATGGTTCCCTTGGATCGGATCTCCAGACGATGAGTTGAAATTTTCTGTCTTCAGGTTCTATCCAAAACTGACGATACATTTTACAGATATCAGCTGTTAACGCGTACTTATGTAACCGAAAAGGAAGCAATGTAGTTATGAGATCTTGCTGAATCGTCGGACAGACCATAAGAATTTCGTTTAGAGCGTAATTAGATGATGTTTTGTGAGATGCGTCAAAAACGACACGTAACTTCGTACTTTACTGCTTCGTCGCAAAACCACTTGGTGTGGTATAAAATAGTGGCTTTTCTCCATTATTCCATCGTAAATAGGAGACATACATATGTCCAAGTTAATAATAGTAATTTCTTTAGCATGGGATCTTTTTCAAAGCGACGTTGCAATGCTAAAAAGCGTCTACATGCGTTCTGAAACGAATCGCCAAGTAAAAGTTCAGATTGAGCTATTGGTAGACACACCTGAACACGTCCGAGTTACATTTTGCGAGGCAGCAACGGCTTGGAGGCATTGAGTGGCCAGCAGCAGCTTTTCCACCCACAATCCATCTGAGCGATATATTAACCAGAAAGCATCCCGAGAGCGATTTTGCCGTCCCTTAAAAGGTCGAAGAAGATATCTAACTTCAAGTTTTTGGTATCCACGTACTGACTGGGTTGTCTAGACGATATGGTCTTGGACACAGTGAACTTTGTAGTCCACTCGAGCTGAGAAACGTGCGATTTGATGGTTTCTTGTACCTGGAAATTAAAGTTAGTGTTTTCGCCAGCTATGCCGGTAACTTTCTGCTTGATTCGCAATTGTTTGAGTTTTAAACGTTTCGCAGTTGCATCCGTAATAAAATTTAGTTCCGAGCCGGAATCTAGAAGCGCTCGAACTGGCTGCTAGGTACCACAAATATCTTTTATATAAACTATAGGAATAATTATGCAACGAGTTGTGAACGCTAACAACGACGTGTGGCTCTGGCTATTCCGACTGGGAGTTGACCCTGCTCGCTGCATTGACGATGAGACGGAGATCGAAATGGCGCTTCCCCTAGAGAGGGCTGCCGGTGTAGCATAGTGTGATGTTGTGCACCGCATACGCGAAAACGTGATTGTGATGAGTAATTAGCCATACCGAGGCCCTTTGATAAAAAATTTATGCATAATGATGCTTGTTTTACGAAGTCAAACCGCTGTGTCACAGACACGGTAGAAAATTTGTTACACCGATGGACGGCATGCTCAGTTGCTTGACAACACGCTCATTTTGACTTTACATTAACAAACGTTTTGGATGGTTTGGAACTGTTGTTGTTTCGTGTTTGATGGTTAGTTTCGACAATATTCGATTGTTTAGTCCAGGTTTCGAGTAACTGGCAGCGATGACTTAGAAGAGTGTAGGAATTCTCAAATGATGGGAGCTCAGCGTCTAGCTTAGTGAGAATTATGTTAATTAATAGTGCGTCCATGATATTTTTCTCAGAGCCTAATGAGAGTAAGGCTCCCTTGATTGAAGTGACATTATCGTTTAGCCCGGGCAATGTGACGTGATCACTTTTATTCATATTTGGCAAGTGATTTTATATGCGCAATGAATATAAGCGTTTTGTTATCGAAGCGTTTCTTTAATAGCTGAAGTGCACGTTGATAATTACTTTCCGTAGATTCAATTGGCTTGACCACAGCTCGCGCAGGTGCCGACAAACAGTCCATCAAGTAATTGAATTTATCAATTGTGGTCAACGAAGCGTCGTCATGCACAGCCAATTCGAAGGTGTGCATATAACGTGAATATTCTGTGTACTTGCCGTCCAATTTCGGCAAACATAGTTTGGGCAATCGATGTTTTGTGAGCTGCTGAGTGGTTGGAATTTGGAAGTAGCTTACGTGCGGCATGCTTGATCGACGTGCTTTCTGCAGAAACCCCGCTAATTTAGATTGAGTTGAAATGAACACCTCTTCTAAGTCTCCACGACCATTGTCTGTAGCGCAAATCTTTTCGATGAGTGTCTGAATGTGGCACACTTGTTTGAAATACGATTCCAAGATTTGTAGTTGACACTCCAATATTGTTAGGTCAGAAGGAGCACTTTCTTTTTCAATTTTTGACCTCAAATTAGTCATGTACAGTCGACATGGTGAAACCCAAAAATTTTATTTTAATTTAAATTTTTATTTTTTTTTTAGTTGATGAAATGTGACTAGATTCAATCACCGAAATTTAGCAGAAGCACGCAAAAAGGTTTACGGGAAAATCACAGCAAGTGGCGTGATCACAGCAACGAGGTGTACCAGTATAGTATGTACCTTTAAACAATTGTACATATGTAACATGTGCCGATGCTATTGTCCATATGTACTATGTATTGGATAAACCGTATTTTTGTGCAAAAACAATCAGGTCACCTTTTGCTTGTTGTGCGATTATTTTGTTTAACGCAAAATGAGGGTATGCATGTACAACGATATGTATTGACTTCGCGATGCCAGTATACAAATAACCCAAACTTTGTTTTTGGGTCCTGCAACGGTCGCCTAAATGTTTAGTAGAAGTAAAAATGTTCTTAGATTAGAGTTCTGTCTCTTACCAAAGTTGGATCGCGAGTGAGTAAATTTATTTCAATAGCAATAAGTACATTGGTGAGGTGTAAATTACAGATAATGAAAACGAAGCTGCCAGATTACAAAAATATCAAAACAATTGCAAATTATAAACTATATTATCACCCCTATTGCGAGTGTCGACTGGCAGTAGATAAACGACTATTAAGCGATTATCGATGCTAGAGCTGCAAAACTATCGATATATCGAATGGTGGTTATTTTTTGCTACTATCGATGTTTTATTTTCACTACCGATGGTATCGAACAGAATTTT
The DNA here is from genome assembly GCF_001687245.7 of Rhagoletis zephyria. Taxonomy (NCBI): domain Eukaryota; kingdom Metazoa; phylum Arthropoda; class Insecta; order Diptera; family Tephritidae; genus Rhagoletis; species Rhagoletis zephyria. Next base: position 12,970 of record NW_016158327.1, on the reverse strand, counting down.
ATCTCTGTCCCATCACTACTTCTGACAAAGGACGCGCTAATCGGTGGAAAATTTGGGTAAGCGAAATGAAAAATCCGATATTAAGTGGCAGTTTATTTATAATTTAATTGTTTTTAGACACATTGCAATTAGTGTTGGCGGTTCTATGGATAATTACCTGAGAATTTCCAATAACAAAGGTAAATAAATTATAGCATCCGCTGTATCATGTATGTATGCGGATAGTCCCAGCCCTACCGCCCAATTCTGTGTTTTCTTGATAATTTTTTTTTAAAGAAATTTTATCAAGATTTTTATCAAGTAAAAGCTTCCTTCGCATTCTGTGCCAATATTTATAAAACAAAAAGCTCTACGATTTCCACATTATTGGAATTGATTTCCACATGAGTGGAACTGATTTCATTGTCACATATGAAAAATATGAAGTTAAAAGCAAATAAGCTTTTGACTGCCGTAGCCGAGTAGGTAGAAATGTCGACTATAATTCCGTGTGTCGCAGGTTCAAATGTCGGCACATGGAGTATTTAATGGTTAGAAACAAATTTATTAATATACAAAATTTATACATTTCACATGAAATTTCAATTTGTCAATAGCATTTTCAATCTTGATAATTTATCAAGAAAAGAGCTTTTGATTTCTGTGCTAGAATACCAATTCTTGATAAATAATAAAAAATGGACAAATTATAAAGATTTTCAATTTATCAAGTGCACTGAATCGGGCTGCTAGTATGTATACTTATATGTACGTGTGTACAATGTAAGTGTTTGTGTATGATTTTAGATGCCAGAATGTTCTGGACATCAGCAGTGACCCGGAAGAGGGAAGTCCCTGTACGAACAGTTCAAGAGTTGGAAAATCGAAGGTATGGAGATATTTTGAAAAAGCAAAACGAGGTAAAACTGCCGCTATTGTGACAAAATTTACAAGACGAGTGGCAATACGTCTAACATGTTTGACCATCTAAAGCGATCGCACCCTTCATTAAAAGAATTGTCAAAGCCATCGGGAACAATAACTTCCTAATTGGATAAATCGAAGGTGTATGAAGTATCATCACAACGAAAAAAGACCTTGACAGTGCTTTGGTGAAATTTATTGCGTCAGATGTGCGACTATTTGCAATAGTAGAAGACAAAGGATTTCGCGAATTTGTGAAGGAACTCAATCCTCGTTACGAATTACCATCTCGAACGACCCTTCAAAATGTGTTTATGGCGAACATTTTGAACAAGATAACGGCAATCGTCACCGACCATGCTAAGTCAATGCTGAAAGCGTGCGAACTGTTACAAAAACGGAACCTTCCATGTTTTGCTCACTCGCTAAATTTAGTTGTGCAAGAAAGTTTAATGCTAGACAACATTCAACTCATTCTATTGAAATGCAAACGCATTGTGTCGTATTTCAAAAGCAGCACAATGGCGTACGCCAAGTTTAATATGGAATTTACATGATTCAACTTTCACAGGCGATTAGTTGAACCAAAAGTTGAACGAAAGTAGGGAGCCGACCAACTTCATTGTAAGCGATTAGTTGAAAGGCTGTTTACACCAGGCGATTGTTGCTTTCAACTAAAAATCGCCTGAAAAATCGCCTCATGTAAATTCCCTATAAAGCAGCACAAGAAACAGAGAAGAAATATAGCTTAAAACAGGAAGTGGCGACACGATGGAACAGCGCATACCTGATGATTGGTCGTATTTTATTAACAAATGATGCAATTGTAAAAGTTCTGCTCAATATATCAAAAGCACTACAACCTTTGACAGCAGACGAAGTTGCGTTATTACAAGATTTGATGCAGTTACTTTCACCATTTGACAATGCCACTATGCAATCATCCTCTAGTTCCACAGTTACGATCTCCTTAGTCATACCGCTTGTGTGTGGTCTTTTGCATACTTTAGAGAACCTAAAAACGAATCTCAGAACTGCTGAAGGACTTGATGCGTGCATCTTTATGATTGAACGTGTTAAGAAAAGACTACTGATGTATGAAGAACGCACAGCCACACGATTAGGAACATTGATGGATCCCAGATTTAAGAAGCAGGGCTTCTTTTCTCCTTTTAATGCTAATGAGCCTGGAAAAATTCTAGAAAATGAGCTTGCAGCTGTAAGCAAGGTGCAGAGAACACAACTTTCTCCAGGCATTGGTGCCCCAGAACCGCCAACACTAATTGAAAAGCCTGGGCCGTCACAGCAAACGTTATTTGGATTCCTTGAAAGAAATATAGCGAGAATTTCGAGGACTAATCGGGTCGATGCGATTGTCACCTTACGGCAATATTTGGAGAATCCACATTCTCCTCAGGGCAGTGACCCCTTGGAATATTGGAAAGTAAAATTTTGTGTTAATATTATGAACCAAGAACTGTTCTCACTCAATATTTTATTATTTTCAGTGCCTTCCGAATGATTCTTTTACAAAAGCGTGCGCTGCTCGATTTCTTTGCGTTCCAGCCACATCCACAGAATCTGAAAGGATGTTCAGCAGAGCAGGCATCATAGCAAATCATAGCTTCTTTAAAGGCAAAGAATGTGGACATGCTTGTATTTCTTAACAAAAATTTTTGGATCTCTCAATTACATTAATACATTTTCTTAAACTAAATTTTTTTATATTACAAAGCTTTAAAAGCAAATCCAATTCGCCTTAAAAAGAGACTCAATATCCCTATGATCTCGCATTAATGTGTGTATATATATTTTTATACTTTAATTTATATGCAACTGTTTGTTCATTTTTTAATATACTTTTCTTTTATAAAAAGAAATGAATTGATACAAATTAATGTAATAAACAAAAATATCGTGTATTTCATATGTATGTTTATTAAAATATGTAGCTGTCAAAGACTTGTTTAAATAAATAAATGAAAACGACTGCCTGAGGGTTATAATCCCTAAGTGCGGCCGAAGGCCGCCTACGCACAAAGGGGTTCTCTGCAAAAGGTGTTCAGCCCCCTTTCTTTGGCAACACAAAAGAGAATTCTACGTAGTGAGGGTTATAATCCCTAAGTGCGGCCGAAGGTCGCCTACGCAGAAAGGTGTTCTCTGCAAAAGGTGTTCAGCCCCCTTTCTTTGGAAACACAGAAGAGAATTCTACGTAGTGAGGGTTATAATCCCTAAGTGCGGCCGAAGGCCGCCTACGCAAATAGAAGTTCTGCGCTAAAATACTATCATATTACTATTACTACAACATTTCTATCTGTCGCTTTTTTCTTAATTTCACAATATTTTTAGTTAATTTTTTTTTTAGTTTATTTTTTTTTCAAATCGCCTGATAACCAACTTGTGATAATTTCGTCTATTTAAAAATCCCACGGTTTTCGTTAGTTGGGTTATATTCCACTTCAAACTGCCAGTTTGCCTCGGAAAATGCCGTTTTTACCCCATTTTCAAACGGTTCCCTAGGGGTCTGTGGGAGGTCCCCAAGGGGGGGGTGGGGCTTTTCGTAAAGTGGCGACTGTCCCCTTTCCAATGAGGGGGGTTTGGGGGGCCACGCCCCCTCCCCCTCCGCCCCCACCCGAAAAACGATGGGCCAATAACTAAACATTTCCCGATAAAAGTTAAGTCAATTAAACTGGAAGTTGTAAAAAATTGTGAAATATACTTATGTATGTATGTGTCTGAATCACAGATCAAAAATTGTAAGCAACAAAAGGCAACTTGCGCGGTTGGTCGAGCTGATGCAAGAGAATGAGGACATAGGCAAAGGAATTTTCGGAAAGAATAGGGGCCGAAGCCCTATTGTGAAAGATATGCAATATATCTTGTGCATATAACTCCGGCTACGTCATCCACAGTGTTTTTGCGCAGAACCAGCATCAAAGTTTACAAGCAACTGCATAATTTATTAATTAACTAGTGCTCGGAAATTTGAAATCTCTTTTTTAAATTAAAGTTTAATTCTTTCACTACACTTGTATGTTAAAGTTTTTAATCTCGGGTCATGCGTTTGGACACAAATACCCAACATCATTGAACAAATAGCTAAACCGTACCATATTTCTTAAACTTCCATAAAGTTTATTAATGAGGAAAACAGCTTTTTCTGCAAATCCTGTAAAACCGACAAACCGTGAAGCATCTGGAACGCAACTTCTATTCATAAAATTCACATATATACATACACTTCATCTTCCAACTCCAAGGGATCCGACGAATCTCGCAATTCCCTCCT
>NW_016158327.1:5594-8501 GCF_001687245.7 Rhagoletis zephyria | reverse complement strand
ACTACAACATTTCTATCTGTCGCTTTTTTCTTAATTTCACAATATTTTTAGTTAATTTTTTTTTTAGTTTATTTTTTTTTCAAATCGCCTGATAACCAACTTGTGATAATTTCGTCNTAAATTAAAGTTTAATTCTTTCACTACACTTGTATGTTAAAGTTTTTAATCTCGGGTCATGCGTTTGGACACAAATACCCAACATCATTGAACAAATAGCTAAACCGTACCATATTTCTTAAACTTCCATAAAGTTTATTAATGAGGAAAACAGCTTTTTCTGCAAATCCTGTAAAACCGACAAACCGTGAAGCATCTGGAACGCAACTTCTATTCATAAAATTCACATATATACATACACTTCATCTTCCAACTCCAAGGGATCCGACGAATCTCGCAATTCCCTCCTTGCTTTAGCCTACTCTACTAATCTATTAGCTTCCACATCGTCTTCCTCATCACTAAACCATATTTCAACCGTATCCATTTTTTAAATTTTATAATAAAAGCAATTATTTAAAAAATGATGTAAATGAAAGACTAAAGAAACAAATGTAAACAAACAAACAGCTGTTTACAATTCAGTCAACCATTCACAATAGTATACATTTTTATCGATCAAGTTACACAATAGCAAAATAAAAAATGATCCGACTCGATCGACAAATTTCTATTCTACTGCCAGTCGACACTCGCAATAGGGGCCTATGATTCAACACGTGGTATAAATGTGTAAAACGGAGCTCTGGCTCAAAGACTCGTCAGAGGATGAGAACATAGTAACCTGGCCAGGAGTAGAAAATGTTTAAGAGAGTTTTAAGTGTAGTCTTTCGAATATTTTTTGACATAAAATAAATTTAAGAAATTTTTCTACAGATTATTAAAATTATCGACTATCTAATTAGGCATTTGTGAGCTAAATCTCTTTAAAATATTTTATTTATTTATTCTCAGAGATCGTGCCAACTGTGTATTAGTATTGACCAGCCTTTCGAGCTTGTGTTTAGTATTAAAGGCGTTAGAACTGCATACATTTTTCACAATTTTCTAACACTTGGCTACACCATCGAAAGCAAAACTCTGTTCGACAGAAAATACAGAATTGGGAATTTCGTCTCATGGGGCCTGTGCCAATTGATAGAAAAGTACTCTGGATAGCAAATGTTTGACAGCTATGAGGTGAATAAAAATTGTTTATCACTAGCTTTATGCTGGAAAGCGATTCTTAACCCAAAAAAACTAGCAGAAACTAACAGCTCTCTGTCGTTCTTACGCACTTCTTTTTTTGTATACATAAATGCTCAGAATGAAAAAATAAATCGATTAAGCGATGACTGTCTGTCCGTCCGTCTGTGCCCACGATAACTCCAGTAAAAATTAAGATATCTTAACGAAACTGGGTACGTTTTGAGCGTATGACGGATGGTATTGAAAATGAGAAAAATTGGCCAATAACCACGCCTACCTCCCATTAAATGGTAGTTTTCAGAAATACGAAAACTGCGATTTCTTAGTAACTACTGAAGCTTATTCACTCAAAATTGATATCTACAATGATCTTTAGGCTTAAAATAAGAATATTAACATTTTTTTGAAAATGGGCGTAGCCACGCCCACTTATGATTACATGTGTATATCTTGGTAACCGCTCCACCAATTTCTGCCAAAATTTGACACACTTGTTGGTCTTGGTAAAACATACCAAACGACCGAAAAAAATAACCGTAATTTAGAGAAATACGAAATCGTCGATATATCAGTAACTACTTAAGCTAACTTATTTAAAATTGATAATTGCAATAATTCTTTAGCAAGAAATACGTTCATGGAAAATGGGCGAGGCATCGCCCACTTATCACCACATAAGTGTATCTCGGTAACCGTTCTATCAATTTGTGCCAAACTCGGTACAATTATTGTACTTGACACACAAATGCAGGAAGTTGAAAGTTTTAGAAATCGGTCTTAAATTACGCTTTTCATATAACGGTAAATTTCAGAAATGCTGAACCACCACTGCTTACCATGTGTTTACGCCTCCACGCTAAATCAAATTCTTAAATTAAATTATCGGGTGAACCACCCTAATGTTAATTTAACACACATCCACATTCGTATGTGAAACAAAACAAAAAGAAAAAACTGCACTTTTCCCGTCAGTACACTTTCGTTCATACATCGTCCTCACATACATATGTTCATCAGAGTATACCAACGAAGGACGAGTTAATACAAGGAGATAGCGAGAGCACAAAACTACTCTAGAAAAGTAAACGCACAATGACAAACATGAACAAATGTACAACAAACACATAATTTTTGACAATCAGTACAGTTCGCATTTATATCAACGAGCAGCTTATTAGATTTGTTTTCATTTGTACTACATATGTGCATATATACATGTACACAAACATATGTACATACACAAACCTATGTACATACGTACATATATACATATATATATATATATAAAACCATTTAATTATATGTACATACATGAAAACATTGCAGTCCATAAGTACATACATATGCCCATCAGTACATCAACGAAGCCCGTTTGCTTCATCATAAATATATCCATACAAACATATCTACATATGTACGAATGGATGTAGTTACGCGAAGCAGGCTTACATCCTTTATAGTTCCTTAATTTATTTTAACTACATTGCATTTGAGTATGGAGAGGCAACTATCTGGAAGTATTTTACATAAAAAATTTACTAAGTATTGCCCGGTTTGTAGTTGCAGTTAAAGAAAACACATGGAAAGGCACGATTTTTTCTAATTCAAAAAATTAAATATTTCAAAAACGGTGACATTTACCTGAATTTTTTTGTTTATCAGGAGCTACCCCCCACCTCCTTCCCCTAAGTTTGGCACGTTACTTCTGGGACACACTGTATC
>NW_016158327.1:3479-5526 GCF_001687245.7 Rhagoletis zephyria | reverse complement strand
TTAAATAACTGTGGGAGTTGAGCGTTGGCGGCAGTTCCACAGGTCCCAATATCTGACAATTAAAAATACCGCACCATAAATTTATTTTGTACTGGTACAGCGAACGATCTTAACTCAGTTCCTTCAGGAACGGCTTCCAACTCTTTTAGAAGATGTACCCTTAAACCTGCGGCGAAGACTATGGCTGCAAAATGACGGGTGCCCTGCTCACTACGGGCGTGAAGTAAGAGCTCATTTAGACGAAACTTATCCTCGCCGATTGATTGGACGATACGGGCCAATCACGTGGCCCGCTCGATCGCCAGACCTGATTCCATTCGATTTTGTTCTACTGGGGCAGTCTTAAGGACAAAATTTATTCAAAACCAATTCAAAACGGAGAGCATTTGCGGGAACAAATAAATGGAGCTGCTGCTGAGATAGCCCAATTGAGTTTAAGATCTCTAAAAGCGTCTTTTCTTAAAAGGTGCCGAGCTTGTATTAGATAGAAGGTCGCAAATGTGAGCATATTTTATCAATAAATTAATAAATTTTTCTGCAAACAACTCATGTATGTTTTATTTCACTTGAACCCTTCCTTCACAAAAAATATTGATAGATATAGCCCTTGTTATTGACTCTAGTCCGAATTCCGGTAAGTAGCATAAAATAATGTCAGGAGCAAGTAATAATGTACCTTTGTACTATTTAGCATGTCATTGGTCAGTAATAAGAGCAACTTAAATTTAAATCTTTAAATACGTTCTAGCGTGTCTCAGTCCTTTACTCACAAAAGCGGCTATAACTTTTTTTTTCTATTCGAAATAGTAAGAGTGGCACATTTTTGAAATATTTATTAAATGATAAATTTTTTTATGTAATGTAAAGTACGTTTTTTTCACCAGAGATAGTCAAAGTTGGGGAAGAAAATATCAAAAAGTTAAAAATCCCAAAATAGTCCTAATTTTATGAAGGTTCCTTAATATATTTTAACTACATTGCATTTGAGCATGGAGAAGCAACTATCTGGAAGTATTTTACATAAAAAATTTACTAAGTATAGCCTGGTTTGTAGATGCAGTTAAAGAAAATACATGAAAAGACACGATTTTTCTTTAATTCAAAAAAATTTAAATATTTCGAAAACGGTGACAGTTTCACTTGAAAAATTTTTGCTTATCAGGGAGCTAACCATCCCACCTGCCTTCTCCTCAATTTTGCCCGGTTACTTCTGGGACACCCTGTATATACACGAGATTTGGAAGTTTTTACCCAGACGTCCAATCGACATGTTTGATATCGTTGGAAAGGGCTTGCAAAGTGTGTCCAGAAAATGTATTCAAGCTTCATAAACGATTAACCGGATTCTTAAAAATTGGGCTAAAGTGTTGCGAAAAAAAACGTTTTTTTGCTTTTCCCGGTTTAAGGAGGCATGTGGATACATCCAACATATTTAGTATTATTCTATAGGCTACTCCGGCTAGTTCCGGCTACTAGTTGGAAAGATATAGAGGTAGATATGTTTTGGTTCGTGCCTCCACTACGAGATGCTTTGGTATGTATGTGGCGTCTGTACGTACCTTCATTTAATTTTTTTCAAACTTTCAGGAATTAAAGTACAAAAAAAAACGAAGAAGGTTTCGTTCCTGGATGTTTTGATTCATATGCCTTTGTGGGCGTGGCTGCTGCCTGAAATTCGAAAAAAAGCCNCTTCATTTAATTTTTTTCAAACTTTCAGGAATTAAAGTACAAAAAAAAACGAAGAAGGTTTCGTTCCTGGATGTTTTGATTCATATGCCTTTGTGGGCGTGGCTGCTGCCTGAAATTCGAAAAAAAGCCATTTTTTAAACTACCACTGAGGCCGCACTACTCAGTCCATGTCATTGATGTGGATATCAGTAGAAACAAGTCTTCAAACAAGCTATCTAACGCTATCTTTTGTATTTATAAAATATAGTGCATAGGCAACTGGCTGAGTCAGTGGGATCGTCGCTTCGAATCCTACTGAAAGAAGTCTGATGAGGAAATGTGGTGATTTCCGAAATAGCTATCACTTCTACCATTTTTT
>NW_016158327.1:0-3299 GCF_001687245.7 Rhagoletis zephyria | reverse complement strand
TTATAAAATTGTTGAATATAATTGTTATAAGGCCAAAAAATAACAAAAACAAATAACTTAACAACAATACCAACAACCACATGATCAAGTGAATTGAAGCTTTATTAGCACAAACCAACAAAACCAACAACCACATGATCAAGTGAATTGCAGCGGAATAGCTGCGCTTGATTGTGTTGGCATAACAAAAATGAAAATAGTGGAAATAAGCAAACGATAATTTACAAGGCGTCTTAGCACGGTGCATAGGCAACTGGCTGAGTCAGTGGGATCGTCGGTTCGAATCCTACTGAAAGAAGTCTGATGAGGAAATGTGGTGATTTCCGAAATAGCTATCACTTCTACCATTTTTTCAAATTATTGTTGCTTTTCCACAATAAATTTTCATTTAAAAAATGGCCTCGAGCTCATTATAAAATTGTTGAATAAAATATAAATATGTCATAACGTTATCGCCTGAAAACTAAAAATCGGGTTGCTGAAAATATACATTTCGGGCATTTTCTCAAAAACTGGTCAGTCGATTTTATTCTAAGTTTCCACAAATCTAGCCGAAAATCTTAGCTTTCATGTGGTATATAGCTTATATCTGGGAAAACTCTTGTTGTGGAAATATTGGGATTCTAATTGAAAAAATGTCCCTCTAAAAAGGGTCAAATGGTTACTAATTAGGTTACTTTAAGATATAAAAATATTATATCCAGTTCCCCGAAAAAAGTGCCCATTCCCCGATTGCTACTTAAATCGAAATTTCCCGCGAGTTGACAAGTTGAAGGATTCAGCGTTGCCAAACACTTAGTACATGTCTAGGAAACCACAATTTGTGTGTATTTTAAAGTTTTTTTCCAGTCACATGCCGAAATTGTAATATTTTCCACCATTTTAATTGTAGTTATGTACACAGTATTTAACCATGCTACATGGGTTTATCACCCGCACTTAACCTACCTGGGAAGACGCGTACAATATTATCTACAGTTGTACATAAATATGTATGTATGAATGCATTTAGTTCACCCATTGTGCCGCTACTACTTACATACGTATGTATAAATTGGCACTGAGCTGAACTACTTGAGCATGAAAAGCATTAGTTTAATAGCACGAGTGCAACACCGTACACGTGATTGAAGTAAAACTTCTTAAAAGAAGCACATGTGTGATGATGAATGCAGTTGTTTATTGTATCCAAAGTTGGTACCAAGTTGATAAATTTTATCATATTTGATAATTTTTTATTTATTTATTTTTATTTCGAATACAAAGGATATGATCATGCTTTGTTCCGTATTCGAAAATTATCAGCCCAATTCTTAATATTCCCGGGGAGTTTGTTCTCCGGGAATTTGTTTCTCCCGAGAAAGAAATCCTCAAATAATTAACTACCAGGGAGTAGCATTTTCCCCGAAAATTTGGGAGGAGGAAATTCGAACTTCGAAAAAGATGTTTGACACTTTTTTGACAGCTCAACTCCGCCATTTTTATTAGGGCGAATTTTTATTCATGATAGTAGGGAAAAGAGAGAAAACTCCCAGGAAGTTTCTGTTCAGAATCGGCCTGTATATGTTTCAATGGATACATCGATTTGAATACATGATTTAGATTTAGATAACATTTTTAGCACTATTTGAGAAAAATAAGACATTGTTTGTATTGTCATCGATTTTAAATTTGCTACCCCAAAATAATTGATATCAAATAAAACACCTCTTTGAGGTAAAATTTTCGAGTGACGAAAGCCGAACTAGAAACACAAAATTTATGATATCAATTTCGTGACGAAAATTATACGCATTATTTAACTGCCTTGGAAACGCACAGAAAATCTTTTTTATTTATTCGGAACGTTGCGAAATTCCGTCTACTGCTAGAAACACAAAATAAAAAACAGAACTTTTGCAACGATTCGTATGAATAAAAAAGATTTTCCGTACATTTCCAAGGCAGTTAAAATATGCGTATAATTTTCGTCACGAAATTTATATCATAAATTTTGTGTTTCTAGTTCAGCTTTCGTCACTCGAAAATTTTACCTCAAAGAGGTGTTTTATTTGATACACATATACAGCGGAGCAACACACGACTCTTTAGCAAGAGTTTGTTTGCGTTAATTCTCACATTTCACTCGCAACTGGTATCATTTGCAAGCATTTGGTCCGCTGGGTCTTATGATTGTGACAAATAAATGAACGGAAAACAGCAAAGAAATAAAAAAATAACAAATTTCGTAGAAAAATCTGTTGTAGTTTTGAAAAACAGCAAGTGCACACGACAATCTTTGTTGACGGTTTTCGTCACTCCGGCTTGTGGAAATCGTCAGATTATATATTTCCCGTTATCCTTCAGCTGTTTTCTTCAATCCACCTATCAATTTTCTTTTACTATTCTGATCAGCTCTACTATGCGCGCGGCTCTACATAGATGGCTTAGATTTGGCAGAGGTACTCAACAGGATGCAGGGTATCCCCGATATGTTAATCTGACGCGCTCGAGTAAATCACCGAATCCCCTCTTGGGCTCCTCTACTATAATGTATCTTGGAAGATTTTAGTAACTAATACTATTAGTTTATAGAAACTTCTACATACGAAAAATTTAGTACTTGTAAAATTCCTAAAATATAGAGTATAACTTATAAATATTATTCATTAAGTATTTTTGAGCATAAACCGGCATTTACATTTCTATATCGATTTCTTTAAATAGAAAAAAATTAGGTATTCTAAAATAAAGAATGCAAGTTGTGCTCTTTTTTATAAAAATCATGGGACTTATTAAATGAACACGGCATGAAAAATACAGTTTGCTTATATTAAAAATACGTAGGAATAACAGCATAATGGATATTGTGGCTTGTTGAAAGTTCATTGAACTATAAACTTATATAGATTCGCACTACTTTGTATTTTAATCGTAGCAAACGCACGCAAAGAACAATCTAAGAACAACACACCACTTATTGCTTTGGGTATTGTTTGTAAATTTCCTACGAAAAATTTGGCAAGCGTGTGCTAAAATTACGAAGAAAAACAATCAACACCCTAGCGTAATGTAACCTTGGTGAAATCTGCAAGCAGACTGAATCGAAATTCGCTGCTTTGCTAAGTAACACAAAATAATGTCAGGAGCAGGTAATAATGTACCTTTGTACTATTTAGCCTGTCATTTGACGGTAACAAGAGCAAATTCAATTTAAATCTATTAAATACATTCTAGCGTGTCTCAGTCCTTTACCCACAAAAGCGGCTATAACTTTTCTTTTCTATTCAAAACAGTAAGTGTGGCACCTTTCTGAAATC
>NW_016158326.1:128759-142447 GCF_001687245.7 Rhagoletis zephyria | reverse complement strand
TTTAGCTTTTAACTCTCTAAGAGCCACCTTGACCAAAATATTAAAAAAATATATATATATTTAAAGTCCTGATTGGTAAAAGTTCAACCCAAATATTAGTTAGAGGAGCAACCTGTCATCTTATATATTGTTAACGAAATCGAATTCCCATACAAATCTAAGTCTGCGTTCTGTTCCTATGAGTTTTAATATTATTTAACCGAAGCACAGTGGTCGGAGAAGCCATGTTTTATGCGAAAAATTAGAAAGGCTGTTACGATTATAATACTACTGCGGGATCGCAGTATTGTTGTAATGCTAAATCCGAATATGCGATACAATTTATAGTTTAGCAGTTGAGAGCTGTCAATTCAACTGCCGATTTCTCTAAAATTAACAAAATCTTTTTGAAAATACCACTGATTATGTTTTTTGATTTGCTGATCACGAATTTCATGTCAATTTAAAACCTTGACAGTTGACAGCTGCCGAATGGACTGTGAATTTTTCTAAAATAAGACAGTATTTTTCAAAATGCCACTGAACAGGCTTTTAGACATGCTAATCACGAATTGCGTGTCAAATTAAAACCTTCCAAAATTTTATAATATACGAGGAAACATATCTAAAATTAATTTGTGATGAAATTATGAAATAATAACAGTAATTATATTTATAAATTAGGGATAGTTGGGGGCGTTTGCTATATGCTCAGCCCAAACAATTTGATCTAGGCCCCAACAGTTTTTTTTAAGTTTTCTTTTTATTTCATACGAAATTCGTCATTTCCAAAATTACAGTTTTCTCATTTTTAAATGAACTTCTTCAGGTATGAATGTCTGGAAATTTCGGACGCCATACTGGATTTTTGTTTGAAATTTGTTATTAGCGAACTTGAGAACCGCTAAATAGCAAATTTCACGAAAATTCAGTAATTTGTATAATTCTTGGACGCCATATTGGATAAGTTATTGGATTTTTGACCCTCGGCCCTACAAATTAGTTATACCTTTTTGAAGAAAATATTTCTTGAAAAATAAGCCGTGTTATTAAGGTGTTCATAATTTAGCAACCCAGATTTATTATGTAATATCTCAAATGAAATCATCATTTTACATGTTTAAGAATTAAGATCAAACCAGTAATTAATGTTATAATTGAACGTATCCATAAAAAATTGTTAAGAAAGTTATCAACTCATAACTGTTAGAGCGCACCACGATAGAATCCGTTGAATTAAACGGATTTAACGGCTTTCTCAGCAGATATTATTGTAAGCACTTATCAGTTTTAAGTTCGTTGGACNACCACTGTGCGAGAGGGTATATAACCCCACCTAACAATATCAGTGACCTAGACGAACAAGAGATGCTGATGGACCTTAAAAACGTCACAAGCAAAATATAAAAGCGTATGAAAAAGTGATCTGGTCGAACTTCGAACACTGGGCGATACTAGTATTGATTTAATACATAGAAAGCAATATCGATATTGGCGATTCTGGCAATTGTTTCGATTGCGATTTATGGTTAATAGTATCGGAAATATTGATAGAGACATATATCGATAATATTACCGATAAATAGGTCTATAAAAATACCGATAAATATATACATATATCGATGTAGATAAATTTGTTAAACACACTTACAAAGTCAATGGAATTTCTGATTAAAAACTTGAAAAGTTAGGTGGTATGTAAATGCATTTCATTGTCATGTATGTATGTACATATGAGTAAGTACAAATACAGTACAGTAAAACTCACAAAAGTTTAGGCACAGAGAATTTTTCACAATGTATGCAAAGTTTTTATTTTAATTGCTTTTCTCTAATTAAAAATAAAGTTTATACAACATCAAAAAACATAAAATTAAAGTTTCTTGATTGTAGTTGCCTTAACACATGAAAAAAGCGGAAAAAGCAACAACAGTTTACGTGGCGACCTTAGCTCAGTGGGTGGACTACTGGCTTGGGTCGTTGGATCGAATCCCAGTGAAGAAGTCTGATGAGAAGATGGGGTGAGATGGGAAATAGCAGCTATAACTTCTAATCGTCATGAAAATTTTCAACTTTCTAACCGGATTTTTTTTTTTTTTTGATTTTTGATTATTCAGTTTAGTCGCCTATTAATTTAAGTTTTAAAGTGCAATTTTGAAGTTGCTAAAAATTTCGTTGATTTTTGGTAGTTTTTTTTTTGCTTTTTTTTTATATGGAAGAGATTAAAAAGTTGAAAATTTTCATGAAATTTTTTTGAACATTCCTGAGTTTTGCACAAAGTTTATTTATATATTTTTTGTCGTAACTACTATGAACTACATATATATGTACATATATTTATATAGAAAATCGGCGTAGTGAAATTAAAATAAGAAACTTTGCATAGATTGCGAAAAATTCTCTGTGCCTAGACTTTTGTGGTTGACTGTACATAAATGCAAATGCACATATGTATGTATGTCTAAATCTGTGTATGTTCTTTTTTAAAGTTACGTATACAACCTTCATTTGAATTAAAATCATGTGTCTAAAACAAAGCTCCAAACTTTCACGTGAATCCAATCAATTGTTTTCGAGATATCCTACCTTTATTTAACGGCTATCTGGCCCTTGGGACTGGGAGTGTTTAGCTTTATATGAGTTTTTCTTCAAATTTCTGCTCAAAGTGGTTTATGCTCGCAAATGAAAAATGTGTTTATGTGACAATAAAATGAAAGGAAAAGTGAAAAAACATTGCAAAACAGATCAACGGTTATCTTGACGAAAAAAACAAAAAAAAAAACGGTAAACGCGACAGTATTACGATAAGCAAATTATGCGCGCAAATAGCTAAAGCAAATAATGACAATTGACAAACAACTAAGTAAAAATAAGAGCTGCAATCGATCGATCGCAATAATCGATACAAGTGACGTGAGTAAGCGGAGCGCGTATTGAAAGAGAACGAAAGTGGCGCCGGCAGCGACATTGTTAGGCAATATTTATACATGCCTGCAGAAAAAGTGTACTCGAAGTAATAAGTAAACTACAAATGAATGCATTTTATTTTTTCCCCTACAAATAAAGCTCTCGAAATTCACCAAACACCAGCAGTAATCAAAACATCCCTAGAAATCAAAAGAGAACAGCCGGAATATTTCATCAAAGTTAGAACGTCAAAAGCCCCAAAATCATCAGCCAGACCACCACCACAACCAGCGTCGAAAATCAACAATAGCAACAACAATTGACAAACAGGAACGACGTGAAGTGAATGCATTCAGTGCGATTGGACAACGAAAAGAGATAAGCCGACATTGAGCAAAAAAGAGTGCCGTCGTCAACTTACACAGGTCATATCAAACATACAGTAAGCAAAGCAATTTATTCACAGCAAACAAATGGTTCGTAGATGCACTTAAAAACAGCTCCATTTAAAAAAATAAAAAATACAAATCAGTACCTAAATATGCTTCTCAAAAGCTCAGTTACTAATCTAGTAATTTTGTAGAAATTTTCATCATCACGTCAAGCGTCAATTTGTGTGCTTCAGACCAGTTTTCCGCAACGCGAAGCTAAGCATATCATTTGATTGCCATTGGATTTGTCCTGCCCGCCGTCGTCCTTTGTCTGAACTTTAAAGCATACCTATTCACTCATACTAGTGGTACGAGCCTAACAGTGTCAACATAACTAGAGAGTAAGTAGATCAAAGGTTGAAACGACAGTGATTTCATGAAAAAATGCCATTATACGGTATCATCACCATAATTCACAAAGGCCCTAACCAACATTTTTTTTTTTTCAAAGGATGACGTAGGAGATTTGGAGAGAGTAGTTAAGCATACGAACTCGCTTGCGGTATGTTTTTAAACAATCCGTATTAAACGGTACAGCGGCCAACCTACGTCTACGCTACGTCGTTGACTGTTTGAGCTTTTAGTGCCAAAAACAACAGAACTAAAGCTCAGTTATGCAAGACTTAGACATAGACTTGACTTGAAAATTTTATATCTGGCAAATGAGCAGGCGTGTATGTAGTTACCAAAAAAAACTTCACCTAAACACTTGCAGTTTCTATGATTGCCAGATGAATTACATTTATACAAAAAATTATACTTGTGTGGCATATTTGTAGGGCTTTTATTAAAAAATAAAATGGCAGCATTATTCACTCACGGCTCTCTTTGCACTTTGAAGTTTAAAAGCTCAGTTAGGCAAGACTCAGACTTGACTTGACTTACCTAGAAAATTCGGCAGCAGGTGCGTCGTGACTCACGAGTCATTTGTGTACGTGTTGACTCGCCTTCGATTATACACAGCTGAATCATTCAGAGTCATGACGGGAGTCATGTTGGTTTAACTAACACATATTTATTTTCACAAACACATCCAAACCGACTCACGAGTCAGACGCACTGTGTATTCCGCCTATTAGGAACGATTACTCTCCGTGTCATCTATTGCTTTTCTCTTTTTTTTTTTTTTGATCCTCAGCATTTGTATTTGTACCTGCAAAATTGTAAACGTTTAATTTGTTTGGGGTAAAATTGAATAAAAACTACAATTGAAATAAATGGTTTTAAGCGTATCAAATACTGATTTTGATTTATTTATTTTCTGTCTTTATTTGAAAGTTTGTTTTTCGAAAGCCATATGACTTGCATGTATACAAAAAAAAATTGTAGGCATATTAGGAGGATTTTTATTAAAAATAAGTGAAAACACGATATGGTAGCATGATTCTCACACGGCTCTCTTTGCACTTAGAAACTTAACTTAGAAATCAAAAATATATAGTTCCCAATTTTCTAAGTGAAGTTGTTTTTTTTTTTTTTTGGTAACTACATACACGCGCTGCTCATTTGCCAGATATACAATTTTCAACTCCAAGTCAAGTCTAAGTCAAGTCCAATTCTTGTATAACGGAGCTTTTACAAGCAACTTTTTAAAAAGCCCTCTCTGCCCTTGATACTCTTTTTTATAATGTTTTTTTTTTGCTGTAAAATAAAAAATTTGTTGGTTAGGGCATTTGTGTGTTGTATGCACGCTTCTCTTACTTACGCCGAATGAAAATGTTTTTCAAGCACATTGATCCTATCAGATTTTTTTGTCTAGTTAGTTTTTTTTTGCCTAGTTACTCATTCCGAATTTAAGCAAAATCTAAGCAATATTTTTGTAAACCCAATGGTCTCCAGAAAAAAAACCCTATGCATTCTGCTGCTAAATCGTCGCCATCGCATTAATCCATATGTAGATCTTTCGAACACTCCAAGGGCCGCTTCATAATGGGTTGCTGTCATCGTCCACGTTTCTGTACCATACAATAGGAGGCGCATAATAAAAAAGGCTGTGTTATTTGTCTTCGTCGAGAAGGGATCTGACGTTTCTGTTTTTTCGATTTGAAGCAGTACTTCTTAGTTGGAGTGATTCTCCTGGTCTATAAGTAAATTACGCTATCTATGCACATACTTTTTCGAGAGCAACGTGAGTTTGCCGATTATTTTTTTATGAATCGAGATAGATATAGGCATATATTCACCGAAATACTCAGAATGAAGAGACGACTCGTGGAAAATTTGAGATATCTCAACCAAATTAGGTATGTACGAGTATGTTGCCTATTGTCCGAGGTGGGTTAGTGTTGCAAATGGGCGAAATCGGACGGTAACCACACACCTCCTATATAACGGTATTTTCGAAAATTGCAAAAAACTAAGATATTTCCGCAAACACGATCCAAACTGTTGAAACTTGTAATGTGAAGTAGAATTTTGGCATAAAATAAGACAATTTGGAAAAATGTGCATGGCACCGCCTACTTATGACCACAAATGTATGCCTCCGTAACCGGTTTATCAATTTCAACCAAATTATATAACCAAGGCCACCCCCCAAAATAACGGTAATTAACAGAAACTCGATATCTGCGATATATACACTTCTATTGAAGCTACTTCGCTCAAAATTTATATTTGCCATAATATCTTAGCCAAAAATTAGATTATTATACATTTTCGTATAATGGGCGTGGCATAGTCTACTTTAGACCACAAATGTGTATCTAGGTAACCGATTTATTAATTTCTACTAAATTCGGTACACCGATTGCCTTTGTTACAGAAAAGCTATATGTTGAACATATTTGGGCTAAAATTACGCCTTCTTCCTTCACGGTAAATTTCACAAATACCAAAATTACGATATTTCAATAACTATGGATCTAAATTGCTCCAAGTTAATATTATAATAATCCCTTACCAAGAAATGCGATTATTTAAGACTTATCCTTTAGGATCGCCTTTGTACTGCTTTTCCTGCAATCTAGATATGCCGTTGTCCCTCATAGGCAACTCTTCGTTTATTTTTTCTTGGATTTTTAATAATTGCACAAACATTGCCGACTAGGTGGGTACAGTCATTCCTACGACAGCCGGTCGGTTTTACCCGGCTAAGGGCTGTTGCTTCGGCGATCTAACCCCGTTAAGGTCGGAGAAATCCCTCAAAATTTGTAGGTCCGTAGGGCTACATCTGCTTCGCGTACTTCTGCTCAGGGCTGGTATCGAGTCAAATCCTGGGCCAAAACCCTACACCTTCTGCGTGTGCCAGAGACGACTACATCATAACTCCACCTCTTTCAGATGCAACTCCGGTAAAGGCTGGAGTCACCTACGAGTTTGCTCAGGCCTTACGACTCACAGACAATGGACCACCTCATTCGTGACCCCTTGCTGCTCAAACCGTGCTGCCTCTACAACTTAAACACTACCGCATCCCAACACATTACAATAGACAACACCACAAACCACACCACCAACACAACCGCACCACCACCCACACGCCGCCGCCAACAACACTTGGTTCATCCGACCATCTGATCGTTGTGTCAGTCCAGGCTATTCCGTAACGGTGCATCTGTGAAGTGCAACACCACCACAGCCTCTACAGCAGCACGCAAAGCAAGTGGCGGGCAGGCAACACACCGCACGAAGATTTTACGATTCAACTGTAACGGACTACAGAGCAAGATCGAGAAGATAACAGTCTTCATGGGGCGGCATCGAATATTAATAGCTGCGGTCCAAGAGACAAAGTTGCATGACAATTCAACACAGTTGAATTGTGTCGGATACAACGTGCACCGTCGAGATCGCGAGCGAGATAATGGTGTTGGCTTAGCATTCATCACGCACCAAACTGTGCAGTATCGTCTTATCGAAGAGACATCGACCGAAGGGATACCATCCGTGAAAACCGTATGGTAGTTGGCGACTTTAATGCGCACACGATATTTGGCATTCAAGCCTGTCGAATGATCGTAGGGGCACACACTTGGCTAAGCAGATAAGCGATTCGACCTTCTGCACAATGAACGACGACGCACCCACCAGGATTATGGGCAGCTGCAGTAGCTCGCCTGACATAATTATCGTAAGCGCATGTCTGATAAACAGCATAACTTGGCGACCTATGTTGACATGGGCATCATACCGCCTGCCCATAATCATCTCGATTGATAAACCTGCTGACTTTGCTCCCGTGCTTCACGGCACCTATGTCAACTTCTCTAAAGCTTATTGGAAAGGCTTCGCGGATGTTACTGAAAGCATTTTTATTGCCCTTCCCACACCAACCGATGCTCATCGTTCCGCAGGGTTGTCACTGCTGCTACAGCCCGCTTCATCCCAGCTGGATAGATTTCGGATCCCCGTCCGAATTTTCCTGCTGAAGATGCTGTCTTAGTCGATGAGCGTGATAACCTTCGTCAGGCCGATCCCGGAAATCCCCGTATCAGGGATCTCAACACGGAGATTCGGAAACTAATGAACGTACATAAGCGTAAGAAGTGGGAAGAGCATCTGAAGACCGGTAACTTCGCCTGTGACGTGAGCAAGCTTTGGTCAACCATGAGGTCATCTGCAGTTCACACTGCATCCTCCGGCGGACAAAGCCAAGCGTCAAGGGGCCAGAAGGCTGCACAAACTGCCAACACCCAGTGTGCCTCTTATTTTCACCAGCGGCGAAGTGAGGGTAGCCATCGGGAAGGAGAAAGCCTCCAAAGCCATTGGACCCGACGGAATTTGCATGCTGATGCTGAAAAATTTGGGGCCTCCACTTCACCTACGGAATCCTCAGCAACGCTTTTCACCAGTTGGACAAAGGAGGTCAGACTGCAACTGGGTATTCACGTCGATGAAGAACCAATTCCGACGGTGAGCAAACCGAAGATCCGGTTCTAAATTACGCAGCACCACTGTTGTCGCCGTGGACTAGTAGCACGCCGTGGACGAAGCTGCGGGCAAAATAAAACACAGCACTCCCGGACAGCGACCTGATGCCTTCTGTTGTCGCCACGAGATCATCTACATGACAAGGCTAAAATGCTCCCCGTTAGGGAGCATAACATAATGCTCTGCAAGCAATTCCTTGTATGGTGTCACCGACTTGGGCACCCGAAAATACATCTGCTTGCGGAAGAACTCTCGCCACGGCACATCAGAAGGCATCTATATGAACTGAGGGACGAAGTCCAGAGGCTCATAAAACAAATTCTAGACCCGACAGCATACCGAAGGCCTTGAACGGCATTCACAGGGAGCCAGTCTCGAGTTATATAGACTCTCGACCTGTGAATGCCGTTCTGGGCACACAACCACCAGACGTGGACGAGACAAAGCTTCGTCTGCCTCGGGAGACTCGATCCACAATTGCCCAACTTCGCTCTGGCAACTGCAGCAGGTGAAACTCGTACCTGAGCATAATAATTACAGATGAGCCAAACGAATGCCCGACATGCGGAGAAACGCCCCATGTCTCGGAAACATCTATTGGCATGCCTACTGAACACCACCGTGCTAACGCCTGTGTCCTTATGGACAGACCCCATCGAGGCTGCACGCTTCCTGGGTCTTCCGTTAGTAGATCTTGACGGCCACGATTGAGGGACTAACCGATCCGGGCGGGGTTGTTGTAGCCATTACAACTACTAGACGGGTAGTTTAGTTGATCTACATACATATATATGTACGTAGTATCTGCGAAAAAGCGAAAAAAAAAACATAAAAGACAACTGTAATTTCAAAGTCCCCCTGTAGGTATTTATAATAAGGCTTAAAGTTCTATCCGGATTTCTTCAAAATCGGTATAACCCGGGAATACGAATATCTGTTTAAAAAAAAAATCCGCTTATGCGGATATCCTAATAACAAAAAGCACAGATATTAACCGNGCCATTACAACTACTAGACGGGTAGTTTAGTTGATCTACATACATATATACATATGTACGTAGTATCTGCGAAAAAGCGAAAAAAAAACATAAAAGACAACTGTAATTTCAAAGTCCCCCTGTAAAAAAACCGCTTATGCGGATATCCTAATAACAAAAAGCACAGATATTAACCAGATATTCGAAAATCTGAACATACGGATATTCCCAGCCCTACTTTCCATTTAAAATGAGTAAATTTATACTGTTTGTACTACAAATGTGTCAATGTGAAATGAAAAACAAAAAACAGCTCGGTTGAAAATATACAAAATTTGCACTTTTTCATACATATTACTGTCAATAACCCCTTAAATGCTGCTCAAGTACTTTTTCACAGAAAAAAAAATAAAACCCATTTTTTTGTAGAACTGTTTTTCGTCGAGCGAAATTCGTTCATAACTGACTGGCTTTTACGGCAACAACAACAACAACAAGGAAATCCAGCAATTTGTGAAGATTCGTGGAGTGTTTTTGGCAATCGCCAGAGACTAATCTCTATTATAATATATACCTAAACAATACCGTAATACTTTATTATAAGCAACAACAACGAAGCATTGCACTGCACCAGTAGTAGCGGTGGTGATCGAATAAAGTACTCAGAGAATAAATTCCAGCGAATGTGACAACAATAAAAACAATATCAGCAGCGGCAGCAAAATCAGCGGTCGAAATAATTCGAAAATAGTCATAATTGTGTAAAGAAAAAGATACACAAGTGTGTATTTATGTACAACACAGCCAGACGCCCCGCACTACACTGCCCATCGCACATTTTGGACCGTCGTTTATTTGCTCGTTAGTACATAATTTACTCGTTGAGGTTTCCCGACGAACGTGTTTATTAGCACAGCTGTATCGCTGCAGGTAATAAACGAATCGTGAGAGAGAGAGAGATAGGGAGATTTGCTATAGAGAGAGTGACACACAGACTAAAAAAAAAAACAAAATTTAGTAAATGATCGATTTTATGAGAGCGTATTACTCGGTATGTTAAATAATACTATATAAGACAAAACTGGTTTCTGTTACAAGAGAAAGGAAAGCATAAAAATAGAAAGAAAAAATATCGCTTAACAACAACGAAAAACACGGTTGCTATCTGTGTCCGCATATAGAAAATTCTCTTCCAAACGGTTCATCAATTATTTGAAAAGCAAAGCAAAGCTATAAAATTTTCTTTTGTTTTAAGTTGCTTGATTTGGGTGCAATTATTTAGCGTATTTTTTAACGCTCAATATAGAAAAAAGTAAGTGCCTGCAAAAAAGAAGAGCAAACGGCAAACAGAGAGCGAGGGAGTTGCAGAGAGATCGTGATTAATTGAGTGTAAAAGGTCGGAGAGTGATTGCGTCTCAGNCGTGAGAGAGAGAGAGATAGGGAGATTTGCTATAGAGAGAGTGACACACAGACTAAAAAAAAACAAAATTTAGTAAATGATCGATTTTATGAGAGCGTGAATATACTCGGTATGTTAAATAATACTATATAAGACAAAACTGGTTTCTGTTACAAGAGAAAGGAAAGCATAAAAATAGAAAGAAAAAATATCGCTTAACAACAACGAAAAACACGGTTGCTATCTGTGTCCGCATATAGAAAATTCTCTTCCAAACGGTTCATCAATTATTTGAAAAGCAAAGCAAAGCTATAAAATTTTCTTTTGTTTTAAGTTGCTTGATTTGGGTGCAATTATTTAGCGTATTTTTTAACGCTCAATATAGAAAAAAGTAAGTGCCTGCAAAAAAGAAGAGCAAACGGCAAACAGAGAGCGAGGGAGTTGCAGAGAGATCGTGATTAATTGAGTGTAAAAGGTCGGAGAGTGATTGCGTCTCAAAAAAAAAAACTATTAAAGAGTCACCACAAAGAGAGCACGAGAGAAGAGTACAAATTGCAAACTTGTTTCGTTCGACTTTGTGCTGATATGTCAATAAAAAACAAACAACAACAATAGTCACAGCAACGCATAAGCAGTCAGGCAGCAACAACAAATGATACAAAGCACGTACTAAACTGAAATTAAAGTAGCAGTAGCAGCAACACGAGCACAACAACAACGACAAAAGCAAGGCAGCACTACCTAACCAAATAGCCAACCAGCCAGCCAGTCAAGCAACCGCTTGAAAACAACTCGTTTCGATTTCGTTTCACAGATACCTTTCGGACGTCGATAAAGATACCTTTAATTTAAAATGAACTTAAATTAACATATACTATATATGTTTGCGTCGCGTACCACACATAATCAAGTGGAGAGAGTGATTGAAGTGTGATCGATCGAGCAGTAAAGTTATTTAGTTTTTTAAAAGTCAAGAAAAATTCACGCTGAAAACACATAGCGAAAATTGTACAAATCATCGTCGTAATATATAAATGATACATACATACATATATGCAGTCATATGAACTAAGTGCGTGAAGAAGAAAAAGTGTAACGACAAAAGAAAAGAAGAAACCTAGATTGTGCGTTGAAATTGATCAAAATTTTGCAGAAACAAGAATTTAAAGTGAGTTTGAAATCAAAAACTAAAGCAGTAGTAAATGCTGTAGATTCGTGAAAAGTATTTCGAAAAGAGCAAAAGAAGCAACAAAAAAACCCACAATCAGAAACCATTGAAACCACACGATCCCCAGAGCAACAAGAGTAGAAACAACAACAAATAACTTGTAGAAACGAGCAAAAATTCCGCTTATATTAAAATGAAACGTTGACAAAAACAACAGGAAAAATAGTAGAAGAAGAAGCGAAAAACGCAGCGCTTTTGTTTTTGTTGGATTTTTTCTTTCATTTTGACATTCTACAAGTGTGTGCATATTGAATTAAACATATAAAAACCATACACAGATGATTTTTAGCAAAACCAACAAGAACAACAACAGCAGCTGAAATTCAAAGACAACGTCGCAAGGGACACCACCACTGTAGTGCTTATATACATATATATATAAAACTAGCCAGGCATATATGTATATATATATATATATATATAATATATATACACATTGACCAAGCGAAAACACTGACTTCGACAACGGCAACGGCAAAATCAGCGAACATATATATTGTTGTCTCGCTTTGCCACACCAAATGTAGTCATTGACAAATGGAGATACGTACAAAGTATCTTGCAGATACCACAACTGTTCGTACTTTCATCAGCCGTAGTAGCAGCAGCAGCAACAGTAGCAATCGTAGCCATAGTACTAGCTATAGCTATTATATTAGTAGAGACCAAAGCAGCAACAGTGGTGGCACTAAATACCAACAAAAACAACACGTGAATCTACACCACAACAGCAGCAACAACAACGAAACCTACCATTAATATAATCACAAGAATAACAATAGCCAATACCATTACACAAATATAAAGAAGAAATAGAAAATATAGCAGCCCATAGCAGCCCATAGCAGCAGCAAATTCCTCCAGTCTACCTTAACCTAATTAAATAAATTCATTATTATTTAATAACAGAAACATATGTAACTATATTCATTTGTATGGAGAACATACCCAAAACTACCAGTGGAATAAACGTGTCATTTTAACTACACATATAAAGCTGATTTTTACCCGTGCAAAAAAAAAACAAAAAACAAAATAAAAGAACATTAAAAAACTATCACGTCAAACGACGGTGAGCAACAGCCAGTCAACAAGGGCAAAACCCATACACAATTAGGCCACATAAGACAGTGACGGCAACTGCGAAAAAGCCCCCCTGATATAGACAGTAAACAGATCAGCAGGCACATAGCACCAGCAGCCGTGGTGCTTGTGGCTTTGTTAATTTTGTATTGCACATCGCGTACACGCACGCACACATTAACAAAAGGCGATCCACAGTCGTCGAATTAATTGACAAAAAATAAAAAATAAGGCAAATTATTCGTCGCACTTTTGCTTTATAGAATCTAAAAGCATATAAGATATACCGTATAAGCAACCATAGTACATATACAATGAACTGTATTAAGAAATTTGTACAACAATAATCAAAGTAAACACAATCTTCAAACATTGAAAAGGAAAATTCTAGTACTAACCACACGTCCTAAGAGTTATATTGTTGAAAACAAAAACTACTATAGTGGCCAATAACAACAACTCTTCCACGGTTGATGCTTCCTAAAAATAAAAATAAAATAAAAAAAACCCATTAAAAATCTCGAACAAACGAAAGGACTTCCACAGACGTAAACGAAACCGCCACGTAACACCAGCGAGCACTACTTAGCAGACCTAGTTTGAAGGCATCGGCGCTATTTGAAAGTTAACATATCGGTAAAGCCTTTACTATTGTGTTTTCCGTTTGACTTGATCCTCAAACGTCAAACCCATTTTACGTTCAGCATTCCTAATTTGATAAAATTTAAAAGGATTTCGTTTTTACGACAACTCTATAACAAATCGTTTTATTCCTTCGTTTGTTTCGATTTTACGACGTGTGTACAAAGCGT